>NC_137959.1:46822476-46862476 GCF_963924665.1 Micromys minutus
ACAAACTGATCTAGGTAATCATGAACTAAAGTCCTAAGCTATTATTAAAGTCCTAAGACAGGTAAAGCTAACTAGGACACAGACCCAGCGTTTCTCAACCCGGCTACCCACCTCACTAAATCCAGGCTGTCTGCTCATTGTTTCAACTTCAGCCCCACTCACCCGTGCGTACCCTAAGGCTCTTGGTAACAGGCAACTGCCCCATCCCACTGCTCCAGGGCCTTGTCTCTCTCCTAGCAGTCACAGGTCCTCCCGTCCTGCAGAAACACCAAACTTCTTCCCAATGTCCCACTCCCCCCTCATGCGCCACCCACAGCCAGGCCTCCAGGCCTCCGGCTAACAACTCCACGCGGTTCAGTTTTGTAGGTTTATTTTGGCCTCCGTGTCTAGAGGCGAAGCTATGACCGGCCTGGCCCCTGACTGGCGCTTCCTGTAGCCACTGTCTTGTAGCAGGTGCTTTGCTGAAGCAGCCAAAGGGAAGGGATGGTGGAGGTGAGCCAGCTGCCAGGAACTTGGCACGGGCCGGCTTGTGTGCTCCTGGCCAGCCCGGGGCTGCCAGCGATTCTCAAGTCATTCTCAACAGCTGCTCCTCCCCCCACCCCAACCTGTCATCTGTCACTTGGCAGGAAGAAGTCCCTCTCTTGTCCACCCTGCCTTTTACTCCCAGGGTCTGGGAAGCGCCCAGTCTTTCGGTCCCTGGCCACCCTGTCCCATCACACTTCCTCTCCTTGGTTTCCTCCAAGTGAAAAGCAAAACTTTCTGCGCGCTGCGGTCTGGGAGCCGCGAGGGGCGGCGCGCGTGTGCGAGGGGCCGAGGCTGGAGAGGAAGCGGCGGTCCTGGGCAGGAGGAAGGAGCCAGCCCTCCGCTCGGCCCCCTGCCCGTTTCCCGCCGCCTCCGCGGCCTCCGCAGTCACCGCCGTCCGGGGCGCAGCCGGCCGCACGATGCTGGGCGGGGGTCCCCGGGGCGCTCTGATCTACAGTCCGAGCCACGATACAGGTAGGGCCCGGGGTCTGGAGAACGGCGAGCGCGGCCTGCTGAGATTTGGGCGCACCCTGGTACCTGGTACAGGGAAGGGAAACCGAGGCAGGGAGCTGGGCGTACAGGGTGAGGGCGGTCGCGTCTACGGCTGCCACTGCAGCTCCGGTCCAAGCGCGTCCCCGCCCTGGGAGCCTGGTGGCCGGGGGTACAGTCGGGCGGAGGGCGCGCCCGCACTCCTCAGCCGCCGGGTCCCGGGGACCCTGGTCCCGGGACTCCCTCGGGAGGCCGGTGTGGACCCTGCGGGGATGCAGGGCGAGGTTGGGAGAGATGTGAGAACTGCAGCTCGCACCTCCCTTGGGGCTGCTCGCCGCCCACTTCCGACTGTGGACTGTGACGCGCAGGGCAGCGCAGGGACCCACTCCATTTCCCCTGTCAGCATGGGCCACCTACTAACCGTGGTGAAGACATCGAGTTAAGTGGGTGGCCGCTTTTCAACAATGACGAAACCTCAGCAACTCACTGTCAGAAAACCTAGGAAATGAACGTGATGGCGCACGTCTCTGTTACTAACACGCGAGAGACCGGGAGAGGATTGTGGAGACTTTCTAACACAGGCTGCACTACAATAATGAGACTCTGTCTCAAAATCCAAAAATCAAAACAGAACAACGAAAAATAAAACAAGCATGGAGCGCTGCTCCAGACTGGGCTTTGCAGTTTGGGCGTGCCTGCTGAAGGAGGGAAGGCAAAGGACTTAGGTGCTTCTTTTAGCTCTTGGAGCCTCAGTTTACCCATCTATGAAAGGGACACTAATCACTAGCCTCCCTATCTCCTTAGCTAGTTTCTATAAAGACATTTTTGCAAATGGGAAACACAGGGTTAGTGGGTGGGTGTAGGCTAAGAGTCTCCTGCACCCATATTCTAAACTCGGGCATGTCTGTTTTTCAGTTTGTAAAATGGAGCTGATTTTCCTCCCTACTCCGTAGGATTTTTTTTTTTTTTGGGGGGGGGAGGGTAATGTGGTAGAAGGACATAAAATCCCTGGCCAAATGTCTGAAATACACAGTAAGCTCTCAAAAATCTCTTGGTTGCCTAGGTTAGCCTTAAACCCACTGCAAACCGTAGGCTAGCCTTCAACTTGCTAGCCTTGGTCTCCCGCACGCGGGGATGACAGGTGTGTTCCGCTGCGCACTGGTCCGGAAGTATGATTTGACCACGCAAGACCTACTGACTGCGTTCACAGGAATGCCAGTACGGGTTGCGTCTGAATTCCAGGATAGTTTAAAAGACATCTACCATCTGACATGGAGATCATTGAGGTGTGGCCCTGGGCGAGAACCTGCTTTTTGAGCTGCCTCTCCAAGCCTCCGTCTTCTCTTCTGTTCACAAGAAAGGATTGATGAGGTCCTCCTCAAACCTTCGAGGGGCTGGTGCTACCGTCCCCATCTTTGCTTGGATGCAGCAAGGGCTGGAGTTACCTGCCTGTGGCCCTGGTTGTTAAACAGGACCGAGGCTCAGAAACCAGGTTCGGGTTCAGTCGCTGGCTGAAGGGAAGCCATCAGGTGGAGCCCAGGCTGAGAGTGAACCTTTTCTAGTCAAAGGTAATTAATGCCTGATCTATTTCTGCCTCTTATACCTATTTTGTCATCTATCTATCTGTCTGTCTGTCCATCCGTCCGTCCGTCCGTCCATCCATCCATCCATCTATCATCTATCTATCTATCTATCATCTGTCTGTCTGTCTGTCTGTCTGTCTGTCTATCTATCATCTATCTATCTATCTATCATCTGTCTGTCTGTCTGTCTATCTATCTATCATCTATCTATCTATCTATCTATCTATCTATCTATCTATCTACCTATCCATCCATCCATCTATCATCTACCTGTATATCTCATATCTATCAATCTATCAATATCTATCTGTATATCTCCTATCTATCTATAATCTATCTACTAGCTATGAATCAATCTATCTATCTTTCATCTATCATCTATCTTTCTCTCACTATGAATCAATCAATCAATCTATCTATCTTTCATCTGTCATCTCTCTTTCTATCAGCTATGAATCAATCAATCATCTGTCTATCTATCTATCTATCTATCTATCATCTATCTATCTATCTATCATCTATCTATCTATCTACAGCCATCTCCTTACCTACCTACACGCAGTACTAGGCTTTGTGCAATGCTAGGCAGACAGGCCAGCACTTTAGCACACAGTCATACCTCTAACTGTCATTTTTCATAACTGTAGACCCTATATACTGTAATAAAAAATTACAGTAAATCGTAGAAAGAGCTTTGCTTCCCCCGATGTAATATTTTTTATTAATTATTTGGGAATTTCATACAAAGGCAGTGTAGCCCACCCCACTCACTTCCTATCCCCCCAGGGCCACCCTCCCATCCTGTGTCTCCCCAACTCCCAACAAACAGACACCACCAAGTTCAATCTGTGTTTCTCAGACACTCAGTGGAGCATGGCCAAACTCCCAGTGGCCAGCCCCTTAAAGAAAAGTGAACCCCCCCACCCCCTCCACATCCTGCAGAAAGAACTTTGGAAACACTTTAATTTCATCTTATTTTATAAGGTTCTATTTTGTGATATCTTCTTGCAGAAGAACAATGAATTATGACAAGTTTATCAAGTAAAATGGGCTTAAACTTTGAAAGAATGCATTATGAGATCTGATCTCAAAGTTTGGTCTAGTGGATGCTCGATTTTAATGTGTGAACTTGCTGGAGGGGCGACCGTAACCTGTAGGGAGGAGATTTTCAGTCAGATGGTCACTTTGCAGGGCTGAGAGTCCTAGGATAGGCTGAAGGGACCTCAGTGCTACCCAAGATGAAGGGAGGGGTTTCAGAGAGGAGAGCCCAGGCGGAGGCTCTGTTACATAATGAATCCCTAGTTCCTCTGAACTAGATATAGTTCAACCAGAGCACATTGAAACCATGGCTCAGCAGAGCAGACAGGCTGAGGCCCCTCTCCCTGTAGCCTGCATCCGTGTTGTGTTCATAACTCATGTATGTCTCAAAGACGGGGGGATATTTATGTAGGAAAAAGCCAACTTCCGGTGCTCATGAAAACATCTTCATTAAAAATAATTGTTATTAATTAAGATAATTGTTAATGCGTGCATAGGCATGTATATATTCATATATATGTATATATATTCACATGTCCAAGGAATAGGAGAAGGCACCAGATCGCATGGGACTTGTAGGGTGTTGAAAGCCATCTTGTATGGGTGCTGGGAACTGAATTCAGGTCCCCTGGAAGATCAGCACGTTTTCTTAACTACTGAGGCACCTTTGCAGCCCCTAAAAACAATCTTAACATTCTTAATGAAGAAGGGATAGGGGTTCAGTTGTGTCAGGATTTGTGGTTTCAACTTGGCATTAGACCTTTAGAACAGAGAACTAATGGTAACATTGGCATTAGAAAGTCTGAATAGGGCTGGAGAGATGGCTCAGCGGTTAGGAGCACTGACTGCTCTTCCAGAGGTCCTGAGTTCAATTCCCAGCAACCACATGGTGGCTCACAACCATCTGTAATGGGATCTGGTGCCCTCTTCTGTTGTGTCTGAGGACAGCCACAGTATACATTCATAAAATAAATCAAATTTTAAGGGGGGGAGGTGTTGGGAGTAGCCATGTTAGTGTAGAGAGCGAGATTGGGGCATTTGGCAAGAATTATAGTCTTTCTTTCATAATAATGATGATAATCGATATTGTATGTCCTGTTCCCATGCCACCTTGCCTGAGCCCATGTCACCCACACATCTTGAGCAGCCACCTGGGTTGGGAATGGTCCTCTCCTGGCATGGCTGGACCGCCTATGGAGGTCATGTGTCCCTTAGCATCCTTTAGTAAGTATGGCTGTCAGCTCTGGGGAGTCCTCTGCTGTCTGGGTTTAACTCTGATGGCACCGTGGGGACAGCCTCTGCGCACCTTTCTAACCCTGATGCTTTAGCCATTCAGAATGCAATCCTCTTTCAGTCAGGGCCCCCAGCTGCTGTGGGAGGCACATCTATGGCTCTCAGCTTTCTCAGGAAGCAGAGGAGGGCAGGGCAGGGAAGCGGGGCCGCCTATGGATGAGATATTGGTATTTGGCTTCGGGAGGTGGTCAGGGGCCACTAGAGTCTCTCTTCCTCTCACTGTCTTCTCCTTTGGTGACTTGCCTTTTGCCATAGCTCAGGAAATGGACATGGCCTCCTCCAAGCTTTGGGGTCCCTGTTCATGGACAGTAGTAACCAGAAATCTCCAGCTCACTGAACAGAGCTTTCAACTGTTGAGGTGAGATATAGCCCAGTTGGTTAAGTGCTTACTGTATTTGCATAAAGCCCTTTGTTTGATTCCTCAGAAGGTATGTGAACTCCAGCACTGGTGTGGCAGCTACTCGAGGGTCCCTGGTGCTCGCCAGGCCGCTTAGATGAACCACTGAGGTCCCTGTTCAGTGGGTCCCTGTCTCAGAAAACAAGGTGTAACATGATTGTCACATGGTGTCAACTACTTGCCTTGCACACACATGCATGAACATTTGCACACCCCCACACATACATACACACAAGACACATACATACACATGCATACACACACATACTCCATGAATTTAAGTTTCTAGTGTCCTGGCAGGTAAGCCTACAATGTCTTCATTTAACAAGTACGGCCACAGATAAAACTGTGTGTGCGTGTATGTGTGTGTGTGTGTGTGTATGTGTGTGTGTGTAAGACAAACAGTGAGTGAGACCATTTTTCTATGTAAGTAAGCCTGCTCTTGAACTCACAATCTTTCTGACTCAGTCTCCCGGGTGTCACAGTACCGAGTGAGTGCAGGTGTACCCCACTGTACCCCACATTAAGACCTATGTGTCTAGAAGTCTGATTAGGGCAAGGAGCAGCAGCCATGCTGCGGATATTAAATGCATTAGTGATTGATTCCTTGTCAATATCGCACTAAGGAAAGAAGTAGAAGTACTCGCCCTCAGCCAAGACTGAGTCCAGACTCAAATTCTCGTCTGCATGTTCCCTGTAGCTTTGTCTCTGTCTGTCTATAAGTCTGAATTTGTGCCGGACTGGAGGCCATCTTAGGAATCTGTCTTCTCTGTCTGTCTGTCTCTGTCTCTGTCTCTGTTTCTCTGTCTCCCCTTCTATGTCTCCCTGTCTCTCCCTGTTTATGTCTGACTCTCTCTCTCCGTGTCTCTGTTTCTGTCTCTCTTTCTATCTCTGTCTCTGTGTTTGTCTCTCTTTCTGTTTATTTATAGCTCTCTCTCTCCCTCTATTCCTTCCTCCCACCCCTCTCTCCGTGTGTCTGTCCTGTGTATGTGTATTCCTAACAAAGGACTTTGCTGTGTCTCTATTGAACAGCACAGAAAGCATTGCGTGGGGACTGGATAGCAGGCTTTACAGAAATCTTTATGTATTTCAAGGATTAAGTCATTGGCTCCACCTGATCCCAACTGACTCCCAGAACAAACTTCGAGAGCATCGCTGTTTATTGATCAATGTCCATAAGCGTGTGTCTGTTTTAGAAGACGGCTTTCAACTTCTGTATTTGCTGCTTTCAGCAAGCGATACTCGGCCATTATCTGGGTCATGGGCCAGGAAGAGCACATGATTTAAGATTATAGCTACACACTCGCTTAGGTTGTAAAAGTTGATTACATGGGAAATTCAAGGCAAGTAAGGCTGGTTGCGAAGTTGTTCTCCTAAAAGCAGATAAAACAATCAGGTTGAGTACGCTGGAGGGAGCAGTCTGAAGTTTTCAGAGACTTCAGGGTGTGTAACTAATTTCAGCTGTGGGTCCATCAGAGATTTGCCAGCCTCTGCCTCCCGAGGTCCGGGATTAAAGGCGTACACCACCACTGCTCAGCAAGACGTAGGTTCTTAATTTCTACTTTGGTTACAGTTCATCAACTGAAGAAGCTGGGTGTGGTTGCTCATATCAGTCGTCCTAGCACTTGGAAGGCTGAGGCAGGAGGATTGTGAGTTCAAGGCCAACCTGGGCTATAGAATGGGATCTTGTCTCAAAACCCAAACTGTGGCCAAACCAAAGGATGTCTCTGTTCATTCATTGACGTAACGTTCACTGAGCATCTACTTGATTCTGAATAGATTTAGACTCACCGATCGGAAGACATCGGCTTTCTTTGCAGCTTCATTTAGAGCATTGGTTCTCAACCTGTGGGTTGGGACCCCTTTGAGGGCTGAATGAGCCTTTCACAGGGGTGGCCTAAGACCATCAGAAAACACAGATGTTTGTGTTATCATTCCTAATGCGTAGCAAAATTACAGTAGTGAAGTAGCAGAAAAATAGCTTTCTGGTTGGGGGTCACCACAATGTAAGGAACCACAGTGCTCGGATGGCTGAGAAGCACTGTGCTAGAGGAACACTTGCTGGTGGTTGTTTGCTCATGGAATGGGCTAGCTCAAAAGACTGTGAGCGTATTAGCTGCCTTGGGGGAGTGTGACTGAAGGTCTATCCTGGGGAAGAGGCTGTGTGAGATGATTCTTGGGACCTTCCCCGGCCCCTGTGATTGATGTCCTGGTTTGAGCTGCTGTGAGCATTTCCTGTCTCCTTGCTCATACTCTGCTTCTCTTCCCAGTGGTCCCACTCTGGAAGGCAGAGCATCAGCTCTAGGGAGTGTAGCATCTGGGACTGATATTCATCATGAGCAGGCGACACATGTGTGAGCATCAGAGTGCAGGCTTGTGGATGGGTGGCTTTGTGGCGTGTGTGATTGCTTCTGGAGGCCGGAGGGTGAGATTTCCATAGAGCAATGAGCAAACTGTGTCCTGATTGTGGGACCGGAGTTGAAATTTTATTCTCTGGCACTTGGATCTAACTGTTCCCTTTCACACTTGTTACTCTCCTGACTTGTGAACGGATGGATAGGACAATGGGCAGAGTCAATCCAGGGACGTGTGTGTGCATGTGTGTGTGCATGTGTGTGCTGCAGGAGCTCCTGGGGAATGCTGGCTTTTGTTTAACTACCAGAGCATGGGGAAACAGTGTTTCCTTTGGACGTTACAGAGCATCCAGTGGCAACAGTTCCGTGAAGAATTCTTGGCCAGTGCTATTATCTCAGTGTTGCAAGTCAGGATCAGTGGGTGATGGGTTCGGTTGATCACACACACCAAGGGCTTCCAGTGCAGCCTGCACCGGCCTTGGGGAGATCCCAGGACCAGCAGAGCTTTGGGCTTCTCCTTGTTTAATTTTGGTTTGGACTTGGTGTAGCTTTCATCTCTGCGCAGCAGCCCTCAGCTAGGATACTTACTGGGTTTGGTTCCTCCGTGTGACTGACAAAACGTTCTTGCAGGTACAACTTTATACCTACAGAGGGCGCCCTGACCCTAAAGAAGGCTCTTTCCGGCCTTTAACAGATGGGAAGGGAGCGCATGTGAAGGTACTTAATAAAACCATTACTAAACGGCTCCCAGCCCAACCCTGGGACCAAGGCGCACCGCCTTTGCCTTCCCGCAGAACCCCACAGGCTCTTGGGTAAATTTTTGGAGCTGTTGCTTGTGAACCGTTACCACTTGTGTGACACAGGCCACGGGACAGCCTACTTGGCCCCATGCTCAGGGTGTTCCTTCCGCATTGTCAAAGGCCTCTCAGTGCAGAAAAGGCCAGCTTGCTTCCTGGAACCCCACAGGAGCCAGAGTCAAAGGGCTTCTTGTTTCAGCCACAGAAAACCCACAGGAAATGCCGGATTCGGAGCAGCTAGGCTCTCATTGTCCCTTCAGACTGAGCCATATTCGACCCCCCACCCTCCTTTGAATGAGGCAGCAACTAGAACACAAACAAACTGAACAGTAGCATTTCAGGCGGGGCGAGAACTTTCTGTCCAAGGAAAGGAAAGAGCCCCAGCTGGTGCTCCCAGGGAGGACTATACCATTTATACAGCTGGCCTCATAGTAGGCACTTTACCAAGACTATCGAGGAGAGACGACTAGATTCCAAGTCTCCACAAGCCCCTGCCACTCACTAGCTGTGTGGGCGGGGATGAGCCATTTGATTCTAATCTCTGTCTGTGTGCCACGCATGGCGTGCGTGCGTCCCCAAACTGTCACGGGGATGACAGTAGACAATGTAAGACAACGTCGCATAGTAAAGGTGGGCTGCACCCTGGGACTAGGCCAGTGAGTTCCACGTGATGGGGCAAATGGCCCCAGCGACTGATATTGTAATTTCTCAGCCCAGAGATGTCCTCTTCTGAGGGGTAGCTTTTGGAGTTTTGGCTGATGGTCCCTATGTGGCAGCAGGGATGTATCGACATAGGGAGATCACGTTGCTAGCTTAGCTGGCAGAACCTCTTGGAGGACGTGTCCGGTGAGCTCACCGTGCTCCAGGATGGACTACTGCATTTACACCTCTGCCATCTGACTGCAGACCTTGGCATGCCTGTGGTGACGCCACAGGCACCGAACAGAAAAATATCTGTGGTGGTTAATATTGATTGTCGACCTGGTGGTATCTAGAGTCACTGAAGAGTCAAGCCTACAGACTTTTTTTTTTTTTAAGGTTTGGAAGTTGTGGGATGGCCTTACCTGTGACCAGTGCCGTTCCACGGGCTGGGGCTGCAGGCTGCACAGGTAGGAGACAGGGTACTGAGTGCCAGAGTTCATTTCTCTCTCAGCCTCCTGCCTGTGGATGCCATGTGACCAGATACTCAAGCTCCTGTCATGGTTACTTGCCTGTTTTGGTGTGCTGTGCCTGTCCTGGTCGACTTATCTGTCACCTGAGAAGGGAGTCTCAATTGAGGGATTGCCTAACTCAGATTGGCTCATGGTGTGCCTGTGAAGGATTAACATGAAACACGCTCATTAACTGATGTAGGTGGTCCCAGTCTACTGTGGGTGGCACCATTCCCTAGACAGATGGTCTGGATTGTAGAAGAAAGTTAAGCATGAGCCTGTGAGCCAGCCAGCAAGCAGTCACCTTCTGCCATGATTTCTGCATCAAGTTTTTGTTTGAGTTTCTGCCCTGACTTCCCTCAGTGATAATCTGGGGAATAAACCCTTTCTTTCCCTCTAGTCAGGATTTAAGATTTATTTATTTATTATGTACGCAGCATTCTTCCTGCATGTACACCTGCAGGCCAGAAGAGGGCACCAGATCTCATTACAGATGGTTGCTGGGAATTGAACTCGGGACCTTTGGAAGAACAGCCAATGCTCTTAACCTCTGAGCCATACCCCCGCCCCCATCTCCTAAAGATAGTTTCAGGAGCCAGAACAATGGTTCGCCATGGCTGGTTGTGTCCAGAGCCCTGGAATCTGTGAATAGGCTCCCCCTACATGGCTTGGAGGAGCTTGAAGGGTAGATGTTAAATCTAAAAACTATCAATTTTGGACGTGTCTCAGATCACCTGGGTTGACTAAGATAATTGTGGATGTTTCCAATGGAAAGAAGAAGGCAAGAATAAAGGTCAGGGGTTTGAAGGTGCTAAACTGGGTTTTGAAGATGAAGGGAACTTACCACAGAGATCCCAAAGGCAAGTAGATGATCTCCAGAGGCTTCTAGCAGGAGACTTGCTCCTTCAAACCCTGGGCCAGAATACACTCGCCTTCTCTTAGGTTTTGTCTTGTGAGGCTTTTGGTCACAACAATGGGAAAGGCTGCCTAACTTCACCAGAGGTCACTCAGAGCCATCTCCCCCAGGCTTCTCTGTCAATTGCAGGCTAATCCAGCCAAGCCTTCCTGCAGAAGCCCTTTCTTCTGCGAAGGAAATGGCCAGGTCTCTGGGAGCGAGTCTGTCTGGGGAGCTCTAACCCCCACCAGGTTCCCCAGGTGGCTGGGTGGCAGAAGAATGCCATTCTTGATCCCCAAGGAAGTTTACAGATTGCCACCCCCCCAGGGACACCAGGGGGCTTCCGCTAGTGGCACATCTCCCTTGAGCTCCAAATGGAGACAAAGACCTGTCACTTTCTAGAGAGGAGACAACCTTGTGTAGGTGAGTAGCTGCAGACCCTGCCTCCCTTGTCTGAGTACCAGGTCTCCTTAGAGCAAAGCAAGATCCGCCTTATGTTTCGGTACTAACATGAAACCTTCTCTTAGCTTGGTCCAGGTTATCACTGTCCATAACCCCCGAGCTTTTTATACCCAGGACAATGAGTCACTCTCAGGTCTTACAAAATATCTGCCATCTTGTGTCATGTGACTTTTGCTGGAAGGAAGACAACAAAAACCTGCACTCCATGAATCTCTCCAGGGAAATATTTAAGGCCGGGGCTAATAAGGAGAGGCAGATGGAATGCTAAGGGAACGCTGGCAAATTCTAGAGCTAATCTGATTAAAGGACATGGAATCTTTTTCCCTAGCGCCTAAATAAAACGTGACAGCCAGTGTCAGCCGAGAGGCCTTCAGTTGGCTTTTGGGCTTGTTCCTTGGTTTTGCGTGTTTTTTTAAAAAATTATTTATTTATTTTTAGCAACTGCCAGCATGCTGCAGAGGGAAGCAAGAGAAGCAAGAGAGCTAGGAAGGGGTCGCCCATCCTCTGACAGTTAAGGCTGAGGCAGACGTGTGGCTCAAGTAGAAGGGAGAGGGTTGTTCTCACTCGCTGCCTGAGGAGGTCTGTGATGGGAGTCTAGGATGGGAGGATGTGGCCACAGAGAAGTCTCAGGAAGACATTCCTCTTTCACCCTAAGAATAGATTCCTTGAGGTGGGTTGGTACACAACACTGTGGGTGGTTGTCAAGATTGCTCAGTGGGTAGCGCACCTGCCACACTTAATGTACAAGTGTGAAGTGTGAAGCTGCGGCTCTTACGTCATCACACCCACGCCCCAGTTCCCGGGAGATGGAGACAGAGGATCCCCAGGGAAAGCTGGGTGGACAGACTAGGTAGCTAAGGGGTCAGAAGCCAGTCTCTGTCATGGTGGCTCCTGTTGGTCAGTGGAGTGGGTACTATCTTCCATCAGGGGGTGGAGAGATGGGAGTTGGGGGTCTGAGGAGATAGAAGCAGCCCAGAAACACAGAGAGGCAGGTGCCTGGGAGGTCTGGACAGGAGCAACAGGAGAGGCAGAGCACCAGGCTCCCAGATACCTTCTGTCTCTGCACAGAATACAAGCTGTGAGCGAAGCGAAGGTAAGATGTCCTCACGGGAGGCAACGGAGAAGGCTCAGGTTGGAAGGTCGGCCACATGTCGTTGAGGTTTGCCTCTGCCCCTGGCACCTTCTCATGACTGAAATAGTCCCATGGTCTAAAGAGAAAAGTTATATATATGTAAGGCTGTGCTGGTCCAGGGAAGCCAGCCTCACAAAGTGAAGTATCAGGTGTCTTTCCTTAGGCCTTCCATGTTCTCACTGACGTTGGATAATGTCATCTGCTCCCTACCACATGCCTTTTATGGTCGATGCCGGTCTTGTCCCGTCTTTGACCATGATGACCTTGGGTCACTGTCTTGTGTTAGGATCTTCATATCTGCAAGAGCCATGAAGAAGCCTAAGGTTGTTGTATAATCCAAAGGTAAAGAAGTCTTAGTGGCCAGCCCTGTGCAAGCCACGTAGACACTGTCGACCAGGACAGCTAAGGACTAAGCTTGGTTCTCCCCACGATATCTTTATAATGAAGATCACCTCTGAGCCCCAAAGGTATGGGGTGTTGTCCCACCTCACCAGCAAGCAAATGATCACTTCTGTGGCAAATATCAACTCCAGGGCTGAGCCAATGTAGTTTAGTTTTGTTTTTTGAAACAGATTTTCAGTCTGCAGCCCGGGTGACTTGGGACTTCTTATGATGGAGCTGAGGCTGACCTCAAGCTTGTGGTGATCCTCCTGCCTCAGCCTCTCAAGTGCTGAGATTATAAGCACAAGTTATTCAGTTTCAACTTTATCTCTGACCCTGCCTACCTGGACATGGTATCAGATCCACAGGCTGAGGCTCTGTCCCCAACACTGTGTCCTCTGATGCCAGTTGCTGCTACTGTATCTGTGGGCTGACTAAACATCTAAATTGGGACTACTCGACCCCCTCATTGGGGCTGACTCGTTTGCATCAGTAGCTCACAGAATTCTGGGAGACATCGCTTACTTTACTCATTGGCAGGACACAGGACGCCCTGGGTGAGAGGTGTGGGGACTGTGAACTTTTCTTGCTCTCTCTGAGGGCCACCGTCTAGGAACTGCAGTGTCCAGCTGTCCTTTAGGGCCTTTACAGGGACTTCATTTCACAAAATGGCTGAAGCATGCACCTTGCATAGCAGTGAAGGAGTGGGGGTTGGGGAGGTAGCTCACTGGGTAAAGCACTTGCTGCGTTAGTGTGGGGACCACAGTTCAGTTCCCCAGAATCCACCTAAATTCTGGTATGTGTGATGTAATCCTGAAATCCCTGCATTATCGAGGCAGAGATGGGGGTCCCAGGACAAGCTGGCCACCTAGACCAGCTGAGGTTAGGCAAAGCTTCAGTGAGGGATTCTGCCCCAATATATAAGGTGACAAGCCATAGAAAGCACTTGTCATCGGCCTCAAGAGTACAGATGCATGTGCACACACATATGTACTCACAGATATCACACATACATCACACACATGTGCTTACATACCTCACACACAGACTCATAAACACCACATACATGTGCAAACACACGTGCTGACATACATCATACACATGTGCTTACATACATTATACACAGACTCATAAACATCACACACATGTGCATATACACACTACATGTGCTTAAACACACTACATACATGTGCTCACACACATCACACACATGCTTACACATGTCACAGAGAATCACAGACTCATGTACACACGTGCTTACACACATCACACATGTGTGCTCAGACATCACATACATGCTCACACATGTCACACATATCACACACATGTCATACACAGAGACTTATACAACACACATGTGTATGCACACACACATGTGTGATCATGTGCAACAAGTCAAACCAGTGCTCACAGACTGGCTAGGACACTCAGTGAGGCTCTCTGCCAGGCTCTTCCTGACTTCTTTGTGCAGTTTTCTTTTCTTCCTTCCTTCCTTTTTGAGTTTGGGGCAGGACCTTTCTGAAAGGAGGGCCTTGTGATCTACAACCAGGCGAGACAGGTCAGAGAATCTCTTTATAGCCGACTCTGTGACACAGGGAGGGGAAGGTTATATGTATTTTTAGTTCTCATGACCCACCTTGAGGAGAAGAACTTCCAGCTTTGATGACCTGCCTCAGAGAGATGAAGGGGCAGGTAAAATGGGGGGAGGGAGGTGTTGGGGAGAGTCTGCTCTCTCAGGCCGCTGAAGCCCCAAGTGCCCTGTGGCGGCGACATACCCTTTTACTCTGAAGCTATTTCCAGCCCACGTCAGGAGTGCAGGATGAGAGAAAGAGTCTCTGACTTTCTTCTTCTTTTGTTAAAGTCACTTAGGAGATGGCGAGGGCTACGGGAGTTAGGAGCCAGGGCCGTGAGCCAGAGTCGTGTGGATCAAGATGTCTGTGTTGGAAGCTGTTTTGAGTTTTGCTCTGTGAACCTGGAACGTCTGAGTCTCCATTGGCTCCCACTGGATCAGCTTACACCCGGGGTTGGAGCTGTGTCACTCAGTTTTCCTGGTTGTGCTAAAATACCAACAAAAGCAATTTAAGGAAGGCAGGCACATGTCACTGTGCTCAGCCCACCCTCAATGTGTGTGTGTGTGACTTTGTCTATGTGTGCGTCTGTGTATCTCTGTGTGTATGTGTGTGATTGTGCCTGTATGTCTGTGTGTGTGTCCGGTTTTGTGTGTATGTGTGATTTTCTGTGTGTGTGTTTCTCTGTGTGTATCTGTGTGGTTTTTGTGTGTCTCTGTGTGTGCTTGTGTATGTGTCTCTGTGTGTATGTGTGTGTCTCTGTGTGTATGTATGTGTCTCTGTGTGTATGTATGTGTGTGTGTCTGTCTCTGTGTGTATGTATGTGTGTGTATGTCTCTGTGTGTATGTGTGTGTGTATAGGTGTGTCTGTCTCTGTGTGTATGTGTGTGTGTGTGTATGTCTGTGTGTATGTGTGTATGTATGTATGTATATATGTGTATGTCTCTGTGTGTATGTATGTGTGTGTATGTCTCTGTGTGTATGTATGTGTGTGTATGTCTCTGTGTGTATGTATGTGTGTGTGTAGGTGTGTCTCTGTGTGTATGTATGTGTGTGTATGTCTCTGTGTGTATGTATGTATGTGTATGTGTGTGTATGTGTGTGTCTCTGTGTGTATGTGTGTGTGTCTGTCTCTGTATGTATGTATGTATGTGTATATGTGTGTGTATGTGTGTTTCTTTGTGTGTATGTGTGTGTCTGTGTGTGTATGTGTATGTGTATGTATGTATGTGTATATGTGTGTGTCTCTGTGTGTATGTGTGTGTTAGGGATCTGAACTTGTGCTTGTGCTGCGCACACTTTATTGGCTTAGCCATCTCCCAGTTTCTGTTTGTTTCTTTTGCAACAGGGCTTTATTCTGTAGCCCAGGCTGGCCTGGGACTCACTGAAAACCTCCTACCTCAGTTTCCCACGTGCTGAGATTGCAGTTATGCACGCCCCACTCCCAGCTGCCTCCATTTCTCCTGTTGAAGTGAGCATGCCTGCCAGTTCTTGGTCTCGGCCTCAGTTTCTCAGCACCTGCCAAGTGTAAGTCCGTGGTCGTGGCTGGGACAGTTCTGCTCATGGTGGATTATGCTTTGTTTGTTACCAGAGAACTGGAGAGTCCCTTTGGTCCCTGGTCACATGGGTAGAGAGCAGAGGAGAGAGGAAGGATGCTCTAACGGAAGGACAATGACAACCCGCACTTTGGGAGAGCAAACGAGACAAAGAACAACCTGTCCCAGTCTTGGGCTGCTGTGGCTTTCTTTGCAGTGGACATGAAAACCATGCCCTGCCCAGGTTGACAGAAGCTTTGGGTGCAAGTCCTGCACCCTGCCTTCCCTAGCCAATCAAGGAAGAGTAAGTCACCACATTTCCTTAGGGCCGAGGCGGTAGGCTGCCAGCTGCACTTGCTGCAATTCATTGCTAGGCTCACAGGCTCAGCCCGGCTGTCCTCCGGTTTGTTTTAGCCGAGCACTTTGAGGCTTAGTTTGTGGAGAGGGCGGTGTTAGATGTTCTAAGTGGCCTCTGTGAGAACTCACCTCACCTCCTCTCCTAGCCCCCAGCTCGGTGTCTACCGGCACACGACCTTGTTTGGGGCCATGGACTCATTTGAAGTGGTGGTTTCCCTCCTTATCTTTTTACTTCTTGGGCTTCAGTGTCTCCTAAATTGAGCCACCACGCTCCCTCTCTACCCAAGGATCACTTTCTTTAATAGAGACGATGGCTGAGAATTCAAGCTGGCTGACTCTGCCCTGCCTCCCCTACGGTCTAATCTTATTGACCTAGATAAAGGGCTGTCTGTCTGTCTGTCTGTGTTTACCCTGGTCAGTCCTCTGCCCATCTGTTTTAAGCACAGCCTTTGCTGGCCTTAGACACTTTCTGGGGAGAATCATCTCCTGGCCGTTCACGGTCTAGATGTTCCTCTGTGGTCCCTGTGGTAGCCATGGCCTCATCGCCCTGCCAGGCTCACAAGAGGCATCTTAAGGGAGGGAGGTTCTATTTTGGCTCACGGTCATAGAGTTCCGTCTAAGCTGTCAGGAAGGGGTGGCCAGGCAGGGGAGCAGCTCTCGGAGGTGGCTGCAGGAGCAGGAAGCCATATGCTCACATCTAAGCAGATCAGGAAGAGAGGGGGATGCCCTGCTCAGCTCAGTTTTGCTCCTTAGCCTTTCTGTTCAGTCCAGGCTCCCAGCCCATGAGCTGCAGCTGCTGCTGTTCCCATTCACACTGAGCCGTCGTCCCCCAGTCAGTCCTCCCAGGGAACACTCATGGACGTCTAAGGCATTGCTTCATGAGCACCACAGGCATTCCTTAATCCAGTTGATGTGAGGATTAGCTGTCACCCTGAGTGAGGGCCCTGTGTGTCCACACATGTGAACCTGAGTCTCTTCCAGTCGGGATGTGTGTCATAACCTGCAATTTCAGCCTCCGGTCATGTTGGCTGTGCTGTCCTGGCAGGCGAGAAACACACATCTGATGCCCTTGACCTGGGAGGGCTGCCCGCCATGGGGGGGGGGGCAGCCTGTTGGGAGCCTCTGCTCGAAACCCAATGGGCTTGAGTCCACTTTCAAGTTCCGCGCAGAGGAGCTTACACATTCAGACCCCGCTGCTGACCTTCTCTCCCTCTCTGTTTCTGCCTCTGCACCTCATCCCTTTCTCATGTTTAGGTGAGACAGACAGACAGACAGACAGCCCTTTATCTAGTTCAATAAGAAGCAATGCACCATGGACCATCAGGAAACAAAAGGGTTGACTAGTGCTCCTGCCTAAGATTGCTATTTCTCTTTCTCTCCCTCACTTTTACTGCTATTTCCCCTCCCTCTCCCCTTATCTCCTCCTCTGTCTCATGATGTAATGATCCAGGCCTGCTCCAAACTCACAGTCCTCTGCCTCAGTCCGTGGCACAGCTGTGATTACAGGTTCGTGCCACACCCGTGTGTCAGGGTTTTCTAGTTTGTGGTGGTCTGCTTGCTCCGAGAGTCTGGGATCGTCTATGTGCTCAGTGACAGCTTCATTTAGCAGCTCTCGAGGAGCATCTGAGAACCCGCGGATGTTAGAATAGACCACGCAGACACCTCAGCAGTCCAGGGCCAGCTACGGGAGACAATACCGACCCCAGACTCCTTATGTCCTAGAACATAGACTGCTGCGTGCAGCACAGACTTGATCAGTTGACTTTCCTTCCAGTGTCCAGCCAGCTGTGGCTCTGGACGACGTCAGAGCTTCCACAGGCAGGATCTTGATTTAAAGCTGGGAGAGCCGTGGCATTCACTGCATTAGGTTTGGAGGAGGGTCAAGAGCCATGTGTTAAGAGTGTTAGACCTTGTTTGGTGCTTAATAAGTGAGTGATTTAGACATAGATCTCTACATAGGTTGGAGCCACCAGGCTTTGGCGTTCCTCCCCCAATCATAACTGTGTATCATGAAGCCTTATGCGTGGTGACTGGAACTGAGGGAGCCGAGTATGCGGGTGGAGACTGGCTTGTTTCTCTGACAATATTTTCTCCAGAAGCCTTTGGGCTGTCCCTCTTAGGCAGGCACACCAGTGGAACTCCTCATGTCCGCAGTGTTTGGCGGTTTTAGTGTGTTTCCCTTGTACTGTCCCTTCTGAACAGGAAGACAAGCTGAGGCATGCGGAAATGTGTAGTATTCCTCGAGCCTGGTACCAGGCTGGGTGTGGCTTGCGCCTGTGGCCTGAGACCTCACTGGAGACTTTCGCTCCACAGAGGTTGCATCCCGGTGCTGAGCCCTGCGAGGGAAGCAGTGAGCTCGCCTCCGATGAAGAGCACAGTTTAGCCGTGTAGTTACTGACAGAGCCTGGAAGACAAACCTGCTGGAGCCAACTCTGAGACAAGTCTTTCTCCTCGTGGGTCTAGGAGAGGTGTAGCATCCCTGAGCCCTTCTGCTTCTGCCCAGTTCCCGTTCCCATCCACACACTCCCTCTCATGTCACCAGGGCCTCTCTTGGAGGCTGGACAGGTTTAATCCTTTCTGGTTCTCCCCCAAGATAAGCTGGGTAATTGAAAATGTGCCCACGAGTATGTGTAATCTCCAAATTGGAGGATTTGAAACAAAGCTGATTAGAGGCTTCCAACTGTAAGCGTGGGACAGAAAACTCTTTCTTTAAAAGACGCTGTCGATACCGGAGAACTGAGAACCTCGGCGGGCTGCACATGGCTGGCGTGGATTCTGTGCAGAGTACGCATGGGGGCCTGGAGAGGGAGTGGAGTGCAAGCACAGGGACTTGAGTTATTTTTCTAGAAGCTATGAATGTTAGTGTGCATTGCAGTGTGCATGGTGGTGCACAATGGTGTGCACCTGCAATCCCAGTGCTAGAGAGGTGGAGACAGGAAGATCCCTGGGGCTCGCTGGTCTTACTTGTCAAGTTGCAGGCCAATGCCAGATGTTGCCTAACATAAAAAGATGGTCACCACCAGAGGAACAACAGCCAAGGCTGTGAGTTGTCTGACTTCCATATGCACATGCATGTGTACACACACACGTGAATTTGAACATGCATATGTATATGCACATGGGACTCTGAACACACACGGTGGCCCTGACACAGAAAAAGAGAGGAAACTGGGCTCAGGTGGCCTCCCTTTCCTCCTTCCCCAGAAGCTGCCTCTGTCCCTCACAGCATGGACTCAGGACACACATGTCTCTCTGTAGAACAGCTCCTCTTCCCCACTGGGTCAGAGGCACACCAGGAGGTCTCAGGAAGGCAGACTGGAGGAGAATTTCAAGTAAGAAAACCACTGTTGTCTGAAGACAGAAGGCTGACATGACACAGAACATGCTGTCCAGCACGGACCTGGAAGTAGGAAGTTCAAATAGGATGAGTTTGTGGTTTGTGCTTTGGAAACCAGAGGAAGGTGGTGAGAGCCAGTGTAGCAGGCAGAGGGGTTGTCTCTGCACCGTGGAGACAGGAGACTCTCTTGCATTTGAAGCTTGCTTTTTCATGAGATCATTTACACACTAGCATGGACAAGCAAATCTCTAAGAAAAGGCAAGCTCATGAGCCCCACATCTTTCTTATCATCTCCCAGGGAAATTAGCAGCAGAGTTAACTTTCCCCAGGTGGTTAATCAAGGTTGGGGGAGGGATACTTTTGTAAGGGGTGAGTGTTGGTGTAAACTGGGTTTGACGCTGGACACCATTTTCTGAACGTCTAGGACACCCAGTGTTTTGTCCTGACTGACGGTGGTTGGCGCTGTTCCTCACCGGTGATCTGGATTCCAGAGACCGAGGTCATGGTGTCCATTGGGTGCTGCTTCTCTTCTGGGTCCACTGACCCCTGCCCTGAGGGTCACCCTCTTCCTGGCAAGTGCAGCCTCGAATGGTTCAGGTATTTGTCCTTTCAATTCCAACCTGACAGGTCACCTGACACCATCCAGGTCTGCACACAAGCCACCAACACACTCTGAATCCCAGCCCTCGGGGAGCAGCCGGCAGCTCTGGCTCTCAGCCCGCTCTGGCAGATGGCCCTGATCTGAGAGTTTATGTAATATCTGTCTGATGGCAGTGACTGCAAGAGACAGTGGCATCTCATTTAAACAATTCAACCATCATCAACCATGCTGCTTTGGGTACCAGAGCTTGCAGAAAGAGCTGGGTGGGAGCTGCTTCCCACAATGTGGAAACAAACGGTTGTATCCGAGGCTCACTTCAGATATGTAGAGTCCAAGGGTTCCTCACACCCCCACTCTGAGGGTCGAGTTTGCTGCTTTCTCAAGATCACATCATATAGACGCACCATAAAGACAGGAAGAGCCAAGCTCTGAGCAAGTAATGAGCATGGCTTGTACGTAAATGAATTCTTGAAGAGTTTAGTCTGCTTACTCTTAAACATCTTGAGTGAGCTTGCTGTCTCTTTCCTTAGGGTATTTATCATTGAAACAAACGCTTCGTTTCCAAGTAGCAGGTTAACTGATGTCTAGTTCACTGCTTCAGTACTGTTACTCCAAAAGCTGACGGTATTCAAATCAGACAGGACCAAGTCATTCTGACTATCAAGCTCTGTTCTCTGAACATGCAGAAGAACCTGGAAGTTAAGGGTCGACTGGTAGTCATTCCAACTACTTAGGAGGCTGAGGCAGGAGGATTATAAGTCCCAGGCTTGTCTGGGGTACAGAGTAAGTTCATCTTAAGCAACTTTTGAGACCTTGCGTCAAAGTTTACAAAAGATGGAAAGGGTCTATGTCTATAGGTCAGCGGGGGAGTGTTTGCCTAGCACCCATAAAGCTCTGAGTTCTAGGCTCAGCAAAAGGAGTGCAGCAACAAAGAAAAACACTGGCAAAATGCAGACATTAAATCATAGGGGGAGTTTCAATATTAGTGAGACTTGAGGAGGCAAATGCTTTTGTTACATTTATTTATTTGTGTGAGTGTGCATGTGAGTGTGTGTGTGTGTGTGTGTGTATGCACGTGTGTGAGTGCCCACATATGCCACAGCACCTATAGAGCCAGTTTTCTCCTTTCATCATGTATGTCTCAGGGATTGAACTCAGGTTGTCAGTCTTGGTAGCAAGCTCCTTCACTCACTGAGCCATCCCGATGGCCCCAAACTAGAGAAGTTTTCCAGAGGACTCAGAAGATTGTATGTTTACTGCTCCAGTTGTCAGTGTGAACCCGGGTGAGCAGGACCTAAACATAAGGCCTATTAAAGTCTCATGCAACAGCCGACTTTATTCAGGGCATCAGACATTTTATATCCTGAGGGTTAAGCATCTCCCAAGTAACGCCTACAACCGTAAGGGAAATCCGGACGTGGAAAAACTTGGTTTCCCATAGGGTCATCCGAGTGACAACAGCCAGAGTAAACTCAGTCCTATCTGCCACACCTAGAAGAGGCACAAAGACACATTCCAAGGACAATGTTGTGTTGAAGAAACCGAGGCCACAAGACCTCTGTGTCTTGTCTTCTTGGAGTTTTCTCACAAGCACTCAGAATTCCCCTCACATGACTCCACCTTTTGGACTGTGTCCCAAACGGTTGTAAAAGACAATTAATTGTATTACTTCTCATCTCAGACCCATCAGTTACAGATCCCACCCTCAAGCTGCTATGACTGGGGACTGTACAGATGCCACTTCAGCCTGGCACCGTGCAGATCAGATTCCCTCCGCTGCCCTCACATGCCTGCACCAGGGTCCAGAGCTGGCATGTAGAAAGCCCTACCCCCCAGACACACAGGCACACAGATAGACAGACACAGATAGACATACACACGTACACATACGTGCACGTTCTTTCCTGGCAGGACCGTGTGATGCTGTTGTCAAGTCATCTTTTGAGTCAGGCATTAGGACTGGCATGAGCCTTTTATGTGGGCTTAACATTCTGAGTATTATGAAAATGAAGTATGGGCTTGCTTGAACAGTGCTCCTGTCTCTGGGGAAGAATTTACACGTGCCACACTGATAATTTGGAACCATTTTGTTAACAAACACATCTCCAAGTTGGCATTAGGGGGGCGAGGGCGGGGATGGGGGGACTTTTAGAGAGCCCCAGAAATGAGCTCCTGTGTAAAATGTGGCATTAAAAGGAAAGCCAGGACGTTGTGGGTGACTTGAGCGGAGGCTCTTTTGTTAGCGCGGATGCAGGAGCTTGCTGTTCTTTGCTGTGCAAACATATGGCCAGAAACCCAAGTTGCTGAGCTGTTTAGAGATAAGAGCAACAGAGAGGGCTCCTTCTGGTTCATCCATATTTCATTAGGGCAGCAGTTGAAAGATTCATTAGAGACGCCCATCTGTAACAGCGTTCTTCAGGGGCTCAGATGGAGGCTGGGTTTTCTGAGAACCACTCTTCCCATGCACGGAAAAAGACAACTGTTTATGAGAATCAGTAGCCCAGCCCAGTAAAATAATCAGAGCATGTCTGTGCTGACGGGAAACACAGCGCCCATCCAGAAGGGATACAAGAGTTTGTTCTGATCTCAGTATGCATGGCCATGGCCCCGGAACATGGATTTGGGTTGCCCTGAAGGACACGTTCCGCTGCGGAAGAGGTTACATGAGCGTTTATAGTCACGCCACTGTGAAACACAAACAGTCGTACTGCAAGGTGTTGATCTGATATTGTTGGGAATAGGGGGGACTGCAGATGGGTGGTTATGATACAACAGGGACATCTCTGCTGTGGGTCTCAAAAGGCTGTCTGATGACAGTCTTGGCTTGTGGGTTGGTAGAAGTTTAGTGGGTCTGAGGGGGAAGTTCTTGGTCAGGGGTGGGCAGGGATCAAGAGATCACACCATGGAACACCCCTGTTACTGTCCTGGAGGAGCAAAGATAATCCCAAGAGACACCTGTGCCCTCTCCTTTTGGAGCAGTGGGATAATGGTCTCACTGGGACCATTAGAGCAGTGTTCACCAGGGTCTGGGGGAGGAGTAGGAGGGCGCCAGTCTTTAATGGGCACCATGTTTCAGTCTGAGATGTTTAAAATGTCCTTCGGATGGATGGTAGCCATGGAGGAACAACAGCGTGAATGAACTCAGCTCCCACACATGGTAAGAATTTTGTTGTGTGTAGCTTAGTAAAAAGTACTGAAAATATCCTGGAGAAGATGAATCGAAGCCCCAGAGAGGACTAGGGAAGGCAAAACCCTGAAGCCTGTGGTTTTCAAAATATCCTGTTAGGAGTCAGTAAACAGGGGTTCGCTTGACTCCACTCTTACAGTTTGCTGGATGTTTCTGGTGGAACAGAGAGAAGCATGTGACAGTGTCATAGTTCTCTCTCAGTTCTAGAACCTTCTTTTGGTTACTGTGCTAGTCAGGGTTCTTTGGAGAAACAGAACCAATAACTGAGCGAATCTCTCTCTGTAAAAATGGGTTTATTAGGGTGGCTTACAGGCTGTGGTCTGACTAGTTCAACGTGGCTGTCTCCTGATGAAAATCTAAGACTTAGTGGTTGTCTGGCTAGGTGTCTCTGGTGCCTTCTGTCTGAGGGCATGCCGGTAGAGCAGAAGCTCCCTTCCTCAATGTCCTTTGTATAGGCTGCCCCCAGAAGGCGTGGCCCAGATTAAAGTTGTATTTCCCCACCTGTAATGAATAATCCAGTCCCCACAGCTGTACCCAGGATCTTGGGTTTTGGTTAATTCCAGGTACAGTAAGGAATGGCCAGCAGTTCCCCACCCTAGTGACAGTGTGTGTTTATGTTTGTTTGTAGGCGTGGGTAATGGCAGAGAAGTTTGCTGTTTTATTCATAGTCCTTCTGTGCCGGAACATTAAATATTTATATTTATTATTTTTCAAAATTATGTGTACATGTGTGGTGTGGGGGTTATGTGCATGAGTCTCAGAGTCCAGAAGAGGGCCATCAGATCCTCTGAGTTACAAACAACTGGGAGCTACTGTGTGGATGCCTGGACCTGAACCCCGGGTCCTCTGGAAGAGCATCCAGTGCTCTTAACCACTGAGCCATCTCTCCAGTCCCGCAGGGTGGCTCCTTAACTGCTAAGCCGACTCTCGAGCAGCTCTGTGCTGTAATGTTGACAGCCAGGTAGGAAGAGTATGCTGTTACCATGGCCTCAGACTTCCTTGTTACTTTGGATTTACACTGAGTAACTTGGAAGCTGAAGGTACCATCCTTTCCCCCACAGCACGTGTCTCCAGAGGACAACCAAGAGCTTGCCGGTTGGTCCTTGCTTCCCACTAAGCTCAGCATCACCCTTTGCTCTGGCCCTGTGAGGTTTTTATTTCGGTGGCATGCGCGCCACACTCAGCCCAGGATGGAGAGAACCTCTGGCAAAAGTAGAAGTTTGTTCACCTTCTCAGGGCAATTGAGGAAGAAATAATTCATCTCTTTATATTCTTATCGGTTTTAAGTTTGTAGACACGTAAAGGCCCTACTGTGTGGCCACAAACTCAGGATGGGTATTTGAGGTGAGAGATAGCCAGCTGTGCTGAGCAGTGTGAGCTGACCTTTTGGACTTTGGCCAGCCTTAGGCCAGGGGACACAGCCAAGTCTATTTATTGTCACCGGGACCTCTAGTTCTGTGGCCGGTTTAAAGCTTCTCCTGTTGCTCCATCTTCATCAGCATGGGCACAGCCTCCAGCTGCTCTGGTTCATTTTAACTGAGCAGTGACCAGCAGGTATTGAACAGCTTCCTTGTTGAAGGGTTAGTTCTCAAGTTTTAAACAGCCTCTCAGAGAACCCGCCTCCTCCCCAATTGCCCAACTCCCTCTCCTAGCATCCTATGAGCCAGTGTTTCCAGGGAGTTGTTGGACTGTTCAAAGAGGCCCTTTGACATCCAGCTTGGTTTCAAGCACCTGTCCCTTCCCTACCATCTTGGAGCCACAGGGCTGGCTGTGGGGTATGGGGGCGATATGGGGTTCTGTATCAGGTGGTTTGTGCTGGGAGAGGAGGCAAGGCTCTGCCCCCTGTTCCCCAGAATCTATCTCTTACGGAGTGGAGGCTGCAAAAGATGAAGCGGCTGCTCCAGGCCCTTCTCTTGGCTCAGCTGTTGCAGGACAGACGGACAGAATGAGGTCATCTCAGGGTTTTCCACAGCAGGGTGAGCACATCTGTTTCCTGGCTACCCAGCTGAGCCCTCACTTTGGACCTTACCCTTTTGGTGCCTCTCTTTCCTTCCTGTCTGGCTGAGCCTCTATCCGGGGCTGACTGTGCTCAGCATAAGGAGGAAGTGTGGCCTTCTCCAGCTAAGCCATATAAACGCAGCCCTTTCTCAGTTGCAGGCCAGAGCAGCCCATGAGGTCACGATTCAGGAAGGATGTGTGAGCGACAACTGATCTGTAGTCTTAGTGGACCCCAAAGACTGCCTAAAAAAGAAAAGAAAAAAAAAAAAAAAAAAAGGAGGATCTGTGTGTGCATACAGTCACGCACCTCTCTCTCTCTCTCTCTCTCTCTCTCTCTCTCTCTCTCTCTCTCTCTCTCTCTCTCTCTGTCTCTCTCTCTGTGTGTGTGTGTGTGTGTGTGTATGTGTGTGTGTTGCACTTTGGTTGTAGAAGGCTTGAAATCTTCCTAGCAACCTGACCTTAACCCTGCAGATTCCATAAGTTTCTTTCAGAATGTCAGTGCCTCTGCCCAGTCCCCTGAGTCCCTAAGCATTGAATGAACACTGTGGTAACCTCAGCAGCGGGCCAGACATGTGAGCCTCCAGTTAGCTGCACAGTGGGATCTGCTTGTGCCCATTGTGTTTGATAAATGTGTGTGTGTGTGTGTGTGTGTGTGTGTGTGTGTGTGTGTGTGTGCATGTGTGCATGTGTGTATGTCCCTAGGCAAAGTAGACACCTTTCTCTGACTGGTCTTAACCTGTAGGCAATGAGCCTGTGGCTCTCTAGACTTACAGGCCACAGCTAGAGCAGTTGGGGCTCAGGTCCCCAGGAGGGTGACACACAGGCATTTGGAAAGAATCATTTATTAGCAAGTTACTCTGTACTTACTCTTTGAACAACAGAATGGCTCTGTAAGTGATGGTATTTGGGCTACAAAATAATTAGAAATCTTTTGGCCCAAAAGACAGTATAGTTTTGCTGGACTCACTGCTTAGGATGTGAAGTTGTCAGAATCTCCACTGGCCACTGTGACCAGAACACAAGTGTTCTCTGTGACTGGGTCTTTAGTGATTCTCTTGCCAGCTTTACAGAGTATGGGAGGGACAGCTGTCCTTTTGGAAACCCCTCTATTCCCTTTTGAATTCTGAAGCCCTGGTGGGTGCTCCAAGCTGGTGGGGCCCTGATCCTATGCTGAGCATCATTCTGGGGATGGGGTGACAGATGGGGGAGGGACAGCTAGGTTACAGGAATGACCATGTCAGCTACCCCACAGCTGTAATGGCCCAATATGTTGTTATGAAGTAACAGGGAGCAGAAACCTGTCATTTGTCTGTCATTGAAGTCATTGTCCCAGTTTGGGACTAAGAGAAAGTAGAAAGGATGAGCTTGGGGGGAGACAAGGCTCAGGGTTGAAGCAGGCTTTGGGAAGTCAGAACTGAGATCTCAGAATTTAACACAAATTTCTGATCCATCCATCCATCCATCCATCCATCCATCCATCCATCCATCCATCCATCTACCCACCACCCACCCCATCCACCTATCCATCTATCCATCCATTCATCCATCTATCCATCCATCCACCCATCCATCCATCCATCCATCCATCCACCTATCCATCCATCCACCTATCCATCCACCCATCCATCCATCCATCCATCCATCTATCCATCTATCCACCTATCCATCCATCCATCCATCCATCTATCCATCTATCCACCTATCCATCCACCCATCCATCCATCCATCCATCCATCCATCCACCTATCCATCCATCCATCCATCCATCTATCCATCTATCCACCTATCCATCCACCCATCCATCCATCCATCCACCTATCCATCCATCCATCCATCTATCCATCTATCCACCTATCCATCCACCCATCCATCCATCCATCCATCCATCCATCCATCCATTCTCTCTCTTTCTCTCTCTCTCTCACACACACACACACACCTGGAACTTGTCAATTAGACTAGGCTGCCCAGCTAGAGATATCTTCTTGTTTCTCTACCTCTTGAGAGCTGGGGTGTGTACCACCTCCTTCAGCTTTGTGTGTATATATTTGTGATATATGTGAATATGGTGTATGTCCTTGTTAATGGGAATATGTTTGCCTGTGTCCACACCACATGGAGGTCAAAGGTCAACAGGGTATGTCTTTCCTTATCTTTAATTTTTAAAAACAGGTTTTAGATTTATTTATGTGGACAGGTGTGTTTTCTGCATTTATGTGTATGTACCACATATGTGCCTGGTGCTGGGGCAAGTCAGTTGTGGGCGTTGGAGCCCCTGAAAATGGAATTAGATATGCTCATGAGCACCATGTGGGTACTGGGAACTGCATCCTGGTCCTCTGCAAGAGCAGCGAGTCTGGAGCAGTGGCCCATTTACATCGTGGAGATGGCGGCCTTAGAAAACCTGCCCTCGCAATCTGTTGGTCTGACGCGTGACTGAGAAAGCCTGCATTTCTTCATTTACCTGAAGTTGGCACTAACAAGGTCACTCGGTACCTACTGTACCCTTTGCCACTTCTCCAGCCTCTCCATCTTTAATTCCTGAGACTGACTCTTTCACTGAGCATGAAGCTCACCAATTTGGCTCCATGGGCTGCTTGGTGAACTGCAGGGACCTTCCTGACTCTGCCTCCCAGCATGGACACTGCAAGCATATACCATCACACCCAACACTTTAACCTGGGCCCTGGGGGTCAAGCTCAGGTTCTTGGGCCTGTACAGCAGACACTGGACCTGCTGAGCCATCTTCCCAGGCTGTAGCTAACATTCTTATCACATGTATATATTTCAGGTCCTATTCTAAACCGTTTATATGGATACTAATAAGAACCTTCTATTTGGGGTCCTTCTAACCTTTACGGGGGGGGGGGGACTGAGGAACATAGAAGCCGAACATCCCATAGAAGGTTACACAATCAGCAGTTGATATGGTCAGATTTAGACCAGATGATGAGGTGACAGGATTCCTCACTATTCCTGTTTCTTAGGGTAGCTAGGTGAGGACTCAGCCCTGAAAGTCCACAGTGTGAGGTGACAAGATAGGTGGCCTCTGTGTCAGAGCCAGTGTCTTGGGGTTTTACTGCTGTGAGCAGATACCATGACCAAAGCAAGTCTCATAAAGGACAACATTTAATTGGGGCTGACTTACAGGTTCAGAGGTTCAGTCCATTATCATCAAGGCAGGAGCATGGCAGCATCCAGGCAGGCCTGGTGCAGGAGGAGCTGAGAGTTCTACATCTTCATCTGAAGGCTGCTAGCAGAATACTTGCTTCCAGGCAGCTACAATGAGGGTCTTATAGCCTACACCCACAGTGTCACACCTACTCCAGCAAGGCCACACCTTCTACTAGTGCCACTCCCTGGGCCGAGCACATACAAACCACCACAGCCACCGAGGTCTCAGGGCTACACTGGGAAAGTGGGGACATGGATACTCGGCTACTACAAATCCGTGTGTCATTCTGTAGTGACTGGAATACACGACCAAGCTCCACGCTGATATTTCAGTGTCAGGTGGCTTGCTCCTGGAGGGCCATGGCACGTGTCATCGGCACTAGGGCAGTTGCTGGGTAGCCACCAAGGCTGTGTCCCCAGGACCTGCACTGACATGCTGTCAGACATACAGTAGGCCTGCCGTTCTGCAGGTAGAGGCTGGGCCGCAGGGCTCACCAACCTTTGATTTTAAAATACCATGAGTTTTCACGCGGTGTCTCTGATAGGTGTACTCAGAGACCTGCATGTCTAGCATGCCCTCCACCTGCAGCTCCTACTGACTCAATATATGCTGTTTTCTCTTCCCAGACAGTGGGCCCGGCTCACCGCCCGCAGCAGCCCCTAGGAGGCGGCGGCTGACACGGAGGCCAGGCTACATGAGAAGCACAGGCGGTCCTGAGATCGGGTTCCTGTCTCCAGCAGTGGGCATGCCACGCCTGATCTCAGCAGGGCTGACAGGCCAGGAGTCCCGCCACTCACAGTCCAAGGCTGGCCAGTGCGGCCTTGACCCCAGGAGCCACGGCTCATTGGTGGGCACCCCTTTTCTCAAGAGCTCCCTTGCCTCTGCTGTGGCCTCTGTGGGCCACCTGCACCCAGCCCAGGGCTCTATGAGAGAAAGGCCAGTGCACTTTGGGGTTCATTTTAGGAGTGACAGCAGACAATCTGAGAAGCAGACTGAGCCATGTAAGCCTGGAGGCAGTGGGTGTTGGCAAGAGTTTTTATCTTCAGACAGCTCTAAGTCTCTGGCTCCTAGCCTTGATGTGGCCACGAACAAAGGAGGATCGAGGGGCCTGAAGACTGTGAAACCTCTGCCATCACCGGCGTTGAATGGCCCCGCTGACATCCCATCCCTTCCTGGCTTCCAAGACACCTTTACTTCCAGCTTTAGCTTCATCCGACTCTCCCTCGGTGCTGCTGGCGAACGCGGAGAAGCAGAAGGTTGCCTGCCGTCCAGAGAGGCTGAGCCCCTGCAGCAGAGCCCCCAAGAGATGGCAGCTGAAGCTTCTGGCTCAGACAGGCCCCATGGGGACCCTCGGCATCCCTGGACCTTCAGTCTCCACGCGGCTCCGGGCTTGGTGGACTTAGCTCAGGTGACAAGAAGCAACAGGCAACCAGAGTGTGGCATGGTCTCCTCTTCGGACGCTGGCTTCTCTTCCCAGGATGCATCCTCCGCTGGTGGGCGAGGCGACCAGGGCGGCGGCTGGGCAGACGCCCATGGATGGCATGCTTTGCTGAGGGAATGGGAACCCATGCTGCAGGACTACCTACTGAGTAACCGCAGGCACCTTGAGGTGTGTGTCCTTCAGGAATCTGTAACCCCACCCCCACCCCAGCTCGGTGTTGGGTGGAGGCAGGGAATGGGCAGCTGACTGGGTGCTGGTCCCGGAAGCTGCAGTGGCTCCTGGGATGGCTGACCGAAAAGGCGTGGCAGCACATCCGGCTCCTCCGTATCTGAACACGCATGCTCTGTCTGCTCTCTGCTTTCTGGCTGTGTGGCTTAGGTGCTGGCGTGGCCTCTCTGATGGGCCCATGCTTCTCCACAACCTTTGACCTGTAGTGTGGTTTATTCAGCATAGGGCCCTGGGGATTGGCAAGATGGCTCAGTGGGTAAAGGCACTTGTTGCCAAGCCTGACTACCTGAGTCTGATCTTCCAGAACCCGAATGGTGGAAGGGGGAGCTGACTTCTGCAAACTCTCATCTCCCCTCGCCCTACAGTAAACAAATGTGATGAAACAAGACACCGGGAGGGTAAGGGCGGGGCAGCCAGCTCAGGTTTGGAAAGAGGGAGAAGTTAGGAGGAGAGAAGTCTGATTGGGCAGGTCCCATCCTCCCCTGCTTTGCTTCATTGCCCCATGGGCTGTGTCGGTCCTCCTAACAAGAGACTCTGTGTGAGTGTGTGTGTGTGTGTGTGTGTGTGTGTGTGTGTGTGTGGTATGATGTGGTGAGTATGAATATGTGGTATATATGTATGAGTATGTGGTATGTGTCTACGTGGTTTGTGTGTGTATGTGTGTGTATGGTACATGTGGTGTGTGTGTGGTGTATGGTGTTTGTGGTGTGTATATGGTATATGTGGTGTGTATGTGGTTTATGGTGTATGTGGTGTGTGTATATATGTGTGTGTGTGGTATGATGTGGTATTAATATGTATGTGTGTGTATGGTTTGTGTCTGTTTTGTGTGGGAGTGTGTGTGCTGTGGTTGTATGTGGGGGCTGAGGACAACCTTAGGTGTCATCTTCATTTCTGTCATGGTGCTGGAGTGCAACGATCAGGCAGGTGGGCCTTGGGGACTCTCCTGTCCCCTCCTGTGGGGTGGGTCGCAGGCACGGGTCACTTGTCCAGTTTCCTATGCGAGTTCAGAGAACCAGGTTCAGGTCCTGACACCTGCCAGACAAGAGCTTTCCTGACTTCCCATCTCCTCAGGGTCCAGTGTCAGTGTTGAGAAGCAAGCACTGACCACAGCTGGTTGGGAGGCTGTTTTGGGAAGGAAGGCGTGGCTGCCTGTGGCTCCTCACTCCCTTGTCCAGACCTCCCTCACCCCTGTGCTGGGGCTGGAACTAGGGCCGTGTGCTTGTTAGGTACACGTCACTGAGCCACATGTGTAGCTCAGGCAGTGGCTTCCCTGTGACAGACCCTTCAAGCAAGGCCACAGCCCTTCCCGAGCTGGCCAGCCTGGAGACAGGTCGGTGCCCGGCTCCTCTTGGCCCTCACTTCCCACGTCCCCCTTGCTGTGAGGCTCTGAGGGTTAGAGCAGAGGCTACTTACTTGGCTTGCAGCACTTCATGCTGATAATGGCATAGCACTGAGGTGTTTGTAACAGTCTAAGTCTTTCTGGGGAGTTCATGCTTACCTTGTGTTTTTTTTGTTCAAATAACTTTTTTCTTAAACATGCATTTGGCATTGGAAAACTGTATATTTGTGTGTGTGTGTGTGTGTGTGTGTGTGTGTGTGTGTGTGCTTTAAAAATAGTTTAGATAGAACTTCACTTTTAAAATAGTTTCCCTATTTAAAAACAGTATTGCTTTTCAGGGTTTTAACTTTTTTTTATTACAGTTTTTGTTTGTGTGCATGTGTGCATCACAGAGAACACCTGTGGGAGTTGTGTGAGTCCTGGGGACCAAGCTCTGGCCTTTGGGCTTGGCAGCACAGGTCTTCACCCTCGAGCCTCCCAGACAGCCCACTCTTGAAATAGATTTTAGGTGCTTGTAGATTTCACAAAATGAACTTGCTCAGATTTGTAATTTGTGTCTTATGTTTTCCCCTTCGCACCAACACAGGTCACTTCCTCAATTTTAATGCTTCAGAAACTTCAAGAAAAAGCGGTTGAGGACGGCGATTATGACAAGGGTGAGTTCGAAGCTCTTCCTAGATAGTTTCATCGTTCTCGCTGATGTCTGTCCGGACATCTATCCCCGATTCTTGGACTCTGCCTCCTTCATGCTGGGAGCTGTGGGTTGACTCTTGTGGGAGTCTCTGTTCTGGGACAGCTGGCTAGCCTCTGCCCTGTTGGTCTGTGGATTTCAAAGCGCTTTGGAGCATCAACCTCTCTGGTGGTTGAACTTTATTGATTGGCCAGGAGCAGGTGTGGAATCTGCTCTGCAGGAAGCACATTAACCCATCACCCTCCTGCCTGTAACTCACAAATCAGCCACACCCAATATGGCACCCATGCTGTGCCTGGTAACATGGGGCAACAGGGGCAGGGGGAAGCAAATGCTGGTCCTGTCTGTGGGATGGCGGTGACCATCCCAGGGCTTTCTGACTTCATTTTGTCCACACGAGATGTAGAAACGAGTTGTATTCATTCAAGAGATGTCAGGCAACCCAGAGCTTGGCATCACACTCTCATGATTAAAAGCATCCAAGAGAAGAAGGACAAATGAGGCAGGGTGGGGGAGGGGAGGAGCTGGTCAGAGGCCACTGAGGAGCCAAACAGGAGTGGGACCAGAAGGAGGGGGTGCTGACTGGGCCGGGTGGGTGGAGATGAGGACCTTTCAGGGGTGGCTGGGTGTGGGGAAAGGAGGGGGCTTAGGGTAACTTAGAGTTCCTCCAAACACTGGGGCTGGCAGATGCTCCTGCTTGTGTCCTGGTTTAGGCTGCTGTCTGATTAATGCTCAGGCCTGTGCGGTGTCACTCCAACCGCTATGCCTTGAGTCGTTGGGACGGCAGCCATGTTGGCATCTGTGAGTGACTGCTGGAAGGAGCTTGTCAGTTCCTCTGAGGAGCAGGGGTGCACTGTCCTCTCTGTGTGCCCTGTGAAGCTTCTCTTTAGAGAGGGGGAGGGATTGGGGATGGAGGTGGGACTCTTCGGTTCTCCGGCAGGTCAGCAGGTTTCATATGGTGCTGGATGAAGGGTAAGTGGCTGAAGGAGCACAAGTGTCTTCCATGATAGGCCTTGGGATCCGCTGCACCACGGGGAGAAAGAAGCTCTGCCCAGGCCAGCTCACTGCTGGCTTGTCTGTCAGAGCCCTGGCTTTCAGTGCAGCACTGCATGAGGTTGTTGTCACTGTAAGGAGCTGACTCCAGTCCCTCCTCCTTCAGGACATACCTGTGTACCATGTCACACGAAAGGGACCACACCTTTTTCCCACCACTAGACATAGAACGTTCTGGACTTGGCTCTCCCACTGGTCTTCTATCCAAGATGTCATTTTTATCTTTTTCTCTCAACATCTCTGTCACAGTTTGGGAATAAAATTATGATGCACTTATCAGAGAAGTCAGAGAGGGAGTCGTCCTTCGGTATCCTTCCTGGGTGCCTTCCTTCATTGCTTGTATTCATGGGCGCCCTCCTGTAGCGCCCTTCTGACTTGCTCTTGCTGTGTGCTCAGAGCTTTTGGAGTGAGCCTAGCACTCTACACTTCCTCTAGTCTCCAGAGGACTCAGGGGTTGAGGTTTTCGGAACTGTGGCTATAAGATTCTTCCACAGAGGGGCAGGCTACAGGGCAGTCTCAAGGGGACATCTGCTTGGTTCAGAGTAAGTCACATCCTGTTTAAGTCCTTGACAGTTGGCTTGTATGTTAAGCTCCAGTGTGCTTGTGATGAAGTGTATATCTGGTCACTGGGCGTTTAGTAAATGCTTCGTGGGGAATGAAGGTGTTTTGGTACCACACTCCCACCGTCTAGAGCGGATGAGGAGAAAGCATGACCAGCTGCTCATGGCAGAACGGTTTTGTTTTGGGAGGTTAGGTGTGTGAAGGGACAAGGCTGCGGGAGGCAGATGTCATCCTAGGATGAGACTTGACACTGTTGTCTGTGATGAATGAACCTGCCCCAGATCACTTAGGTGACTGTGGAGGTTTGGATGTCAACTGTCCCTGAACCTCATAGGTTTAAACACCTAGTTCCTAGCTCACAGCACTGTTTTAGAAATCGTGGAACCTTTAGAAGGTGGAGCCTAGCTAGCAGAAGTGGGGGAGGGGGAGTCTTTGAAGGATGGATCCCTTTTGGGATTTGGTCTGTGTTCTCTGCTGTCTGGTAATCATGATATAAGACCCTCTATTACTTGCTCTGACTGTCATCACCACCACCACCACCATGATGAACAGAGACCCTGCTGAAACCATGAGCCCAAATAAAACCCTTCCTCCTTACATAGCTTCCGGGAAGAACAGGGTAGTGAGAAAAGTAAGTGCCGAGTTCTCATAGCTCAGTGGGATTCTGGGTCACTGGGTCCTCATCTACCTTGAGCTGACATTTATGGATTTGTCAAAAGACCCAGGAATATTACTTTAATTCTCACCTAGTTTCTCCAGGCTTCTAAACACATAGAAAGAATTGAGATTTATTCACGTCCTGTATGAACTTTCTTTTTTGCGCATATAAACAACAGCATACTAGTTCTCCGTCTTGGGGAAGGGTGTGTGACAATTGTGTGTGACAATTGTGTGTGCCGGAGGACGAGGGGAAGCTACAGAACATCCGTATGCCCCCAGGTTTCTGTTCCTTTTTCCTCTCCTGTCTGCTCAAGAGAAAGATGTGGTTGGCACAGAATAGAAAGTTCCATATTTTATCTCATTTAAATCACAGCAAGTTTACACTGCAACACCTTCTGGAGCGACCCCCTAAGGACTCGGACTCCTCCTATCTCCCTTGCTGGGAAGTCCACTTCTTGCTTCTTTTATCTTTTCTACCCTCTGGGAAGGACTGGAGGGAAAGAATACTTTTGGTGTTTGTTTAGGGTCCTTTTCCCAAGAGACACTTCCAGCTACATTAGGTCAGTGCCTGCCTGTGGCTGTGGTACTGAGGGTAAGAAAGGGACTTTAGGGGAGATCACTGCTTGAATGCTGGGGTGTAGAGTAGAACTCTAGGAGGGAGGAAAAGGTTCTCCACAAGGATCTTCCAAGCTCTTGATCCTGTATCAGTATCCCCACGGCAAACTGTAACCCTGTGGGTAGCTTCACTGCCAAATGAGTGAGGAGAGGTGTGAGGTGGAGCCGAAATTCTCTGGACCTTAGCATCTGTGACTCTGTGTCTCAGTCTCTCTGTGACTCTATGTTTCTGTGTCTCTGTCTCTGACGCTGTGTCCATGTCTCTGTGTCTGTGTCTCTCTGTACTTTTGGTCCTGTGTGTACAAGTATGTGGAGGTCAGAGGTTTGCTGGGAACTGAATGTGGGTTCTCTATAAGAGCTGTAAGTGCTCTGAATTGCTGAGCAGTTTTTCCATCTCCCAACACACCTTAGTAAAAACTTGAATGTTGTGGCATTATAGTATGTTTAGATGTATTTAGTTAGGATTAGAATTGTGTTACAGTTGGGTACACACACACACACACACACACACACACACACACACACACACATACACACACACATTTCAAATCAAGTTGCCTATAGTGTTTAGATAGTAGTGTGCACCATGGAGCTGAAGAGTGTGTCGAATCTAACAGTAAAGCCAAGGGCTGCTGCAGGCTGAGGTGGACTGTACTGTGTAGGACAAGGATGTGGGGAGCTGTGGTAATGACAATGTGCCCTATGGTGGCTGCACATCGGAGCCATCCCAGGACACATTCATACAGGACTAAGTTCTCCTCTGGGCTGTAGGAAGTGGGGCGTCTTAGAGGTAGACCTATGCCTCTCAAACTCACGCTCTCCTATTGGTTTCTAGTTGCCTCTTGTTGCCAGTTTTCCAGAGACTTTTGTGCTACTCTTCTCCAGGAAGCAAAATGTCATATGGTCAGGATATGAAATGTACTCGTGGGGTTGGAAGGTTGTGAACGTTTGCCAGGTGGATCCTCCCTGGAAGGAGTGTGTCACTTGGGGACAGGTCTTGAGGGTTATATCCTGGTTCTTGGTTCTCTTCCTACTGCCATCTTCCTGCTTGGTGCAGTCATGTGACCAGTAGCCTTGTGCTTCCCTATTGTAGAGAAGAGCTACTCCCCCCTTCATGCCTGCCCTGCTGTGACAGACTGTCTCCTCCGAACTGTGAGCCCAAGTAACCTCTTCTCACTAAGCTCTTTGTGTTGGTATTTTATTTATTGTCAGAGCCATTAACTAATACACGAAGTAACCATTGATCGATGTCTGATCACGACCGTGTCAAGAGGGTTTGTATGTGGGGCTCTGGAAAAGCTCCATCCATTAGCTGGGTATTTTGCATATTACACTAAAGAGCTGACCAGACCACAACCTGCAATTGAATTGATTGATTGACAGCTTCTACTGGCAGAACGTTCTAGCTCTTCTATTTCTTTTTTGCACAAAGTGACAGGAACAATTAACTTATTTGACCCAAGACCCTTAAAAACACCCCTGTGAGCTGTGGAAAAATTGGTGATAACGCATTTATACATTATTTTCAATTTTTTTCCTGTATGTTTTCTGTTGCGGTATTGTGAAAATGAGTTCTGAGGTATTTAGCATCTCCCTCTGTCTCTTTGGATAGGGATGGTTCAGCAAGTGCAGGAGAGAGCTCTGGGATGGGCGAGGAGACAGGGCGTGGGAGTGGCCTCTGTTGTTTGCCCTGCTGTGTGCTTTTGGGCTTGTTTGCTCCTGGGTACGGCTGAACCAGGAGTGTAACCCTGTTCCCTGGTGTGGGAATCAATGTGCTGGTGCTGCGTACCAGGCACCCAAAGCCAGTGCCCCATACACATTAGAAAGCACCAGAAACAGGCTTCTGAATAACCTGTGATGGCCGTTATCACAGGAACAAGAAGAAGGCAGGGCAGGATAATTTGGCTTCTTGCTTTCTCTGTAGCAATAGGAAGCTCATTGTATATGATCTGATTTCTTTCAAGATGCAAAAGTAAAACTGCAAATGAGGTAAAGCAACCCATCCTAAGGCATGCAAATTACAGTGAAGTGTTTGAAGTTTGAATGTTCTAAACATCTTAGTGAATGGGTTTTTCTTCTCTTCAGGGTAGGTTTCAGGATCTGTTTTCTCGTTAATTTTATGGGTTTTTTTTTTGGGGGGGTGATGACATTGAATGACACAGAGAAAATAAATTTGTAGCCCTGCTTGAGTTTAAGGAAGACTCAACATTGATTACGGTTGTAGTTAGTTTTAGTTTTGAATTATCAGCTTGACACAGCCAAGACTCACCTGACAGGAGAGATTCAATTGAGGAATTGCCTAGATAATACTAGCTTGTGGAAATGTCTACTGGGAAATGTCTTGATTAATGTTAAATGATGCTAGAAGATACAGCCCACTCTGGGTGGCATCATTCCCTAGGCAGGTGTATAAGAATGCTTGCTAAGCATGAGCCTGTGTAAGCCAGCCAGGTAGCCAGGCAGCCAGCAGCATCCTTCATGGATGCTGCCTCAGGTTCTTGCTTCAGTTATTGCTTTGACATCCCTCCACAAATGGCTGTGACCTCAAAGCTGAATAAATCATTTTCTCCCCTACGTTGATTTTGGTTAGAATGTTTTATTACAGCAACAGAACTGGACTAGACAATTGTTCTGTCTTTGTTTGCTCAAGATGTCATCTTACTGTGTAGCCCAGGCTGGTCTTGAACTCCTGACCCTTTTACCTCAGTTTATTATCACACAGCTAATTCCCTAAGAGCTATTTCCCAGACTTGATTATCCTGTTTTTGAAGCTAGGGGAGAAGGGTGGAACTGGACAGAAGGAAAGTGGGGCATAGATGCAGACAACACTGATGGAAAAGGGGGTGCTCTGTCCTGGGACCCTTCCCCTCCCCACTGACAGAGCTCTTCTGTGAACTCTGGCTTTGTGGGTAGAAAGGATAATGAGCCAAAAGAGGCGTCACTGTTCCCTTTAACACTACCACAAACATGGTGGCTGTTTCCTCTCCATAAAGTTGATATCCTTCCCTTAGCACTGTGCCTTGGGCCACTGGATGGCTTTTTGTTTGTATGAACCGTCCAGGTACTTGATTCAGACTCATGTCCTGTCTAATGGAAAACCACAGCCCTTGTGGTGACCGCCTGCTCTCAGTGGTGGCTCAGCGACTGTTTCCTCTAGCTGTAACATGATCTGAAGCCTGTTTCTGCTGTACTGTTTCCCAAGTCTTTGTTGTAGGGATGTGTTTGCTCTGAAGGCCCTGTCTACATGTTTAGCTTAATTGTCAACTTGAGCAAATCTAGAATCTCCTGGGCGAGGGGCCTTTGAGGATACTCATGGGGGCATTATTTTAATTACTTTAATTGTGGTGGGAAGACCTGCCCACTGTGGGTGGGGCCATCCCCTGGCTGGGATCCTGGCCAGTATACATGCTGTGTAATCACAAGCAGCCATTGCTCTCTGCTTTCTGTGCTTGCAAGACGGTGCCTTAAGCTCCCCAGGCTCCTCAGGATGCTGTGACTTCCCAGAAGATAGACTTTCGTCCTTAAGTTGCTTTTGTCATAGTATCTTTATTACAACAGCAGGAAAATGACCAGCAAACTGTCCTCTGGAGACTGGCCCCTAAAGCTTTTTTTAAAAAAAGTTACCCAGGTGACAAAAAACCAAAAATTTAAAAAACAAAAAATAAAAGTCCCTCCCCCAAAACAAACAATCCCAAAAAACCCTTTTCGGCAAATAACTATTTGACAGTTCACTGAAGTCACCACTGCAAGGAGGTGGGTCTCAAGTAGTACTAGGGGGCATCTTGGTGGTGATGTCTGCGAAAGGCCCTTTCTCTGATCCGCATTGGTGCCTGTGGCTGGAGGTCTCCAGGCCCAGTGTGACGAGCAGTCTCCACACAGTGTGAAGCAGCCCCAGGGCCAAGCCTGCCTCTGCTGTTCACTTTGCTTAACACAGTTACTGTGTGCCCTTCCCAGGAGCTGGGCCTCCCATTTGGCCAAGAGGAAAGGCAGCCCTCGTGGGTCAAGGCAGCAAGGCTCATGTTCAGAGTCAGGAGCGACTGTACCTGACTGACAGCTCCTCCTTGGATGTGGTGCTGGGGGATCCAACCCAGAGCTTCCTTCATGCTAGGCAAGCACTCTATCAACTGAGCCATATACCCAGATCTAGTTATTGTCATTTTATGGTTATTAATAGTAGAGAATTATGTGAGCCACATAATCCTAAGATTCAGTACCTTCGGGTCAATCTAGTGAAAAATCTGACAACAAGATCAGGTTCTTACCGCACAACAGGCTGTGTATTATAGTACAGGTCTTGTAAGTTCCTCAGGCTTTGATTTTCTCCGGTGTCACTAAGGCAACAGGGTCATTTGGAGAATTATCTCATTCTATAACTGGGGTTTTAAACAGTGCCAATTGAAATGGTGTGGTGGTTTGGGTAAGAATACGCCGCATACTCACAATGGCAAGTATATTTGAATGCTCAGTTATCAGGAAGTGGCACTACTTGAGAGGGATTAAGAGGCATGGCCTTGTTGGGGTGGGTGTGGCCTCACTAGAAGAAGTGTGTCACTGGGGGTGGGTTTTGGGGTTTCAAAAGCTCACAGTGGGCCCCAGTGTCTATCTCTCCCCGCTGCCTGTGAATCTGGATGTAGAACTGTCCACTGCTTTCCCAGCACCACATCTGCCTGTCGGCGACTGTACTTCCCACCAGAGCCAATTAAATGTTCTCCTTTGTAAGAGCTGCTGCGGTCATGGGTGTCTTCACAGCAATAGAACGCTGAGTAACTCAGGTGGCTTACCGTTATTGTCACCTGACGGGATTTAGAATCACCATGGTCACATGCCTTTTCAAATCCTTTTGGAAAGATTTCACTCTGGAGAGAAGACACCGATGTGGTGGGAGCTGAGCGCTGTGGTTCAGCTCTCCCGCCTCCTGACTGTGGGGCATTGTGAGGCGCAGCCTCACACCCGCTGCCATGCCTCCCCTCCACGATGCTTCCCATGCCCTTGAACCCTGAGCAGAAGATACTCTTCTGCCTTGACATTGTTACATTGTTTTCGCCACCACAAGAAAAGTAACAAGAAACTGAGCAGAGTGTTAGCCACAGCCCAGACCTTGAAGAGCCGGCTTAGGTGTTCCGAGGCCGTGCAGAGTCTTAAATTCACATCTTTTTT
>NC_137959.1:46867476-46871095 GCF_963924665.1 Micromys minutus
CTCCTCCTCCTCCACCTCCTCCTCCTCCCTCCTCCTCCACCTCCTTTACCTCCTCCTCCTCCACCTCCTCCTCCACCACCTCCTCCTCCACCTCCACCTCCCTCCACCTCCACCTCCTCCACCTCCTCCTCCACCTCCTCCTCCACCTCCTCCACCTCCTCCTCCACCTCCTCCTCCACCTCCTCCTCCACCTCCTCCACCTGCTCCTCTCCCACCTTTACCTCCATCTCCTCCTCCACCTCCTCCACCACCTCCCTCCTCCTCCTCCTCCACCTCCTCCCTCCTCCTCCACCTCCTCCTCCACCTCCACCTCCACCTCCTCCTCCCCCCACCTCCTCCTCCTCCTCCACCTCCTCCTCTACCTCCTCCTCCTCCTCCTCCACCTCCTCCTCCTCCTCTTCCTCCACCTCCTCCACCTCCTCCTCCACCACCTCCTCCTCCACCCCCTCCTCCTCCTCCACCAACTCCTCCTTCACCTCCTCCTCCACCTCCTCCTCCACCACCTCCTCCTCCACCTCCTCCTCCACCTCCTCCTCCTCCACCTCCTCCTCCACCACCTCCTCCTCCACCTCCTCCTCCACCTCCTCCTCCTCCACCTCCTCCTCCACCACCTCCTCCACCACCTCCTCCACCTCCTCCTCCTCCACCTCCTCCTCCACCACCTCCTCCTCCAACTCCTCCACATCCTCCTCCACCTCCTCCACCTCCTCCTCCTCCTCCTCCACCTCCTCCTCCACCTCCTCCACCTCCTCCTCCTCCACCTCCTCCTCCACCTCCTCCACCTCCTCCTCCACCACCTCCTCCTCCACCCCCTCCTCCTCCTCCACCATCTCCTCCTCCACCACCTCCTCCTCCACCTCCTCCTCCACCACCTCCTCCTCCACCTCCTCCTCCACCTCCTCCTCCTCCACCTCCTCCTCCACCTCCTCCTCCACCTCCTCCTCCACCTTCTCCTCCTCCTCCTCCACCACCTCCACCTCCTCCTCCACCTCCACCTCCACCTCCTCCACCACCTCCTCCTCCACCACCTCCTCCACCACCTCCTCCTCCACCTCCTCCACCACCTCCTCCTCCACCTCCTCCTTCACATCCTCCTTCTCCACCTCCTCCTCCACCACCTCCACCTCCTCCTCCACCACCTCCACCTCCTCCTCCACCTCCACCTCCACCTCCTCCACCACCTCCTCCTCCACCACCTCTTCCACCACCTCCTCCTCCACCTCCTCCACCACCTCCTCCTCCACCTCCTCCTTCACCTCCTCCTTCTCCACCTCCTCCTCCACCACCTCCACCTCCTCCTCCACCTCCTCCTCCTCCACCTCCTCCTCAACCTCCACCTCCACCTCCTCCACCACCTCCTCCTCCACCTCCTCCTTCACCTCCTCCTCCTCCACCTCCTCCTCCACCACCTCCACCTCCTCCTCCACCTCCACCTCCACCTCCTCCTCCTCCACCACCTCCTCTACCACCTCCTCCTCCACCTCCACCTCCTCCTCCTCCTCCACCTCCTCCTCCACCTTCTCCTCCACCTCCTCCTTTACCTCCTCCTCCACCTCCTCCTCCTCCACCACCTCCACCTCATCCTCCACCTCCTCCTCCTCCACCTCCTCCTCCACCTCCACCTCCACCTCCTCCACCACCTCCTCCTCCACCTCCTCCTCCACCACCTCCACCTCCTCCTCCACCTCCTCCTCCTCCACCTCCTCCTCCACCTCCACCTCCACCTCCTCCACCTCCTCCTCCACCTCCTCCTCCCACCTCCTCCACCTCCTCCACCTCCTCCTCCACCACCTCCACCTCCTCTTCCACCACCTCCTCCTCCACCTCCTCCTCCACCTCCTCCTCCTCCACCTCCTCCTCCACCTCATCCTCCTCCACCACCTCCTCTACCACCTCCTCCTCCACCTCCACCTCCTCCTCCACCTTCTCCTCCACCTCCTCCTTTACCTCCTCCTCCACCTCCTCCTCCTCCACCACCTCCTCCTCCACCTCCTCCTCCACCTCCACCTCCTCCTCCACCACCTCCTCCACCTCCTCCTCTACCTCCTCCTCCACCTCCTCCTTTACCTCCTCCTCTTCCTCCACCACCTCCTCCTCCACCTCCTCCTCCACCTCCTCCTCCACCACCTCTTCCTCCACCTCCTCCTCCACCTCCTCCTCCACCTCCTCCTTCACCTCCTCCTCCACCACTTCCTCCACCACCTCCTCCTCCACCTCCTCCTCCACCTACTCCTCCACCACCTCCTCCACCACCTCCTCCTCCACCTCCTCCTCCTCCTCCTCCACCTCCTCCTCCTCCATCACCTCCTCCTCCACCTCCTCCACCTCCTCCTCCACCTCCTCCTCCACCTCCTCCACCTCCTCCTCCTCGACCACCTCCTCCTCCACCTCCTCCACCTCCTCCTCCTCCACCACCTCCTCTACCACCTCCTCCTCCACCTCCACCTCCTCCACCTCCTCCTCTTCCACCTCCTCCTCCACCTCCTCCTCCACCTCCTTCACCACCTCCTCCTCCACCACCTCCTCCTCCACCTCCTCCATTTCCTCCTCCTCCACCTCCTCCACCACCTCCTCCTCCACCTCCTCCTCCTCCACCTCCTCCTCCACCTCCTCCTCCACCTCCTCCTCCACCTCCTCCTCAACCTCCTCCACCTCCTCCTCCTCCTCCTCCTCCTCCTCCACCTCCTCCACCTCCTCTTCCTCCACCTCCTCCTCCACCTCCTCCTCCACCACCTCCTCCTCCTCCTCCTCCACCTCCTCCACCTCCTCCACCTCCTCCTCCTCCACCTCCTCCTCCACCTCCTCCTGAACCTCCTCCACCTTCTTCACCTCCTCCTTCACCTCCTCCTTTACCTCCACCTCCTCCACCTCTTCCTCCTCCACCTCCTCCTCCTCCTCCTCCTCCTCCACCTCCTCCTCCACCACCTCCTCCTCCTCCTCCTCCACCTCCTCCTCCTCCACCTCCTCCTCCACCTCCTCCTCCACCTCCTCCACCTCCTCCTCCTCCTTCACCTCCTCCACCTCCTCCTCCTCCACCTCCTCCTCCACCACCTCCTCCACATCCTCCTCTACCTCCTCCACCTCCTCCTCCTCCTCCTCCACTTCCTCCACCACCTCCTCCTCCACCTCCTCCACCACCTCCTCCTCCACCTCCTCCTTCACCTCCTCCTTCTCCACCTCCTCCTCCACCACCTCCACCTCTCCTCCACCTCCTCCTCCTCCACCTCCTCCTCCACCTCCACCTCCACCTCCTCCACCACCTCCTCCTCCACCTCCTCCTCCACCACCTCCTCCTCCACCTCCTCCTCCACCTCCACCTCCTCCTCCTCCTCCACCTCCTCCTCCACCTCCTCCTCCTCCACCACCACCTCCTCCACCACCTCCTCCACCTCCTTCCACCTCCTCCTCCACCACCTCCTCCTCCACCTACTCCTTTACCTCCACCTCCACCTCCTCCTCCTCCTCCACCTCCTCCTCAACCTCCTCCTCCTCCACCACCACCTCCTCCACAACCTCCTCCACCTCCTCCTCCTCCTTCACCTCCTCCTCCTCCTCCTCTACCTCCTTCACCTCCTCCTCCTCTACCTCCTCCTCCACCACCTCCTCCTCCACCTCCTCC
>NC_137959.1:46871295-47016295 GCF_963924665.1 Micromys minutus
GCGTATACGGACGCTATCACTCCTCACCCTCCACCTCACACCTCCTCCTCCCACACCACCTCCCCAACCACCTCCACCTCCACCACTCCAACCACCTCCACCCACTCACTACACCAACCACCACCACCACACCACCACCTCCTCCACCACCTCCACCTCCACCTCCTCACCCACACCCTCCTCCACCACCTCACACCTCCACACCACCTCCACCTCCAACCACCACCACCCACACCCCACCACCCAACCTCCACCTCCTCCTCCACCTCCACCTCCACCCTCACCACCTCCACCTCCTCCTCACTCCACCTCCACCTCCTCCTCCACCTCCTCCTCCACCTCCACCTCCACCACTCCTCCACCACCCTCCACCCACCTCCTCCACCCACCACCTCCTCCACCTCCTCCTCCTCCTCACCACCTCCTCCTCCACCTCCCCCTCCACCTCCACCTCCACCTCCACCTCCACCTCCACCTCCTCCACCTCCTCCTCCTCCACTCTCCTCCACCACCTCCACTTCCTCCTCCACCTCCTCCTCCTTCTCCACCACCTCCTCCACTTCCACCACCACCTCCTCCACCTCCACCTTACCACCTCCTCCTCCTCCTCCTCCTCCACCTCCACCTCCACCACCTCCACCTCCTCCTCACTCCTCCTCCTCCTCCACCTCCTCCTCCTCCTCCACCTCCTCCTCCACCTCCTCCTCCTCCCACCTCCTCCTCCTCCTCCACCTCCTTCACCTCCACCTCCCACCTCCTCCTCCACCTCCACCTCCACCTCCTCTTCCTCCACCTCCTCCTCCTCCTCCACCTCCTCCTCTCTCACCTCCTCCTCCTCCTCCACCTCCTCCTCCACCTCCTCTACCTCCTCCTCCACCTCCACCTCCTCCTCCACCTCCTCCACCACCTCCTCTAACCACCTCCTCCTCCACCTCCACCTCCTCCACCTCCTCCTCCCCTCCTCCTCCACCTCCTCCTCCACCTCCTCCTCCTCCTCCACCTCCTCTTCCACCTCCTCCTTTACCTCCTCCTCCTCCTCCACCACCTCCTCTTCCACCTCTTCCTCTACCTCCTCCTCCTCCTCCACCACCTCCTCCTCCACCTCCTCCACCAGCTCCTCCTCCACCTCCTCCTCCACCTCCTCCACCACCTCCTCCACCACCTCCTCCTTCTCCACCACCTCCTCCACCTCCTCCTCCACCTCCTCCTTCTCCTCCTTCTCCACCTCCACCTCCTCCACCTTTTCCTCCACCTCCTCCTCCTCCTCCTCCACCTACACCTCCTCCTCCTCCACCTCCACCACCAGAACAACCAAAACCAACCAAGCAAGACAGCAAATGTACTTGAAAAGTCCTGCTGAGAAGCCAGGTACCCTGGGAGCTCCAACCCCACACAGAGGGAAGGCTGTCCTCCTGTTGTCCCAATGATGGCTTGTGCTAGTGGAAGCTTGCCTTCATGGAGTTCAGGCACAGCCTACCCAGGACAGCCTACCTGGGGCAATCACAGTTTCTGTGGGGTTGGGGACACTGACTTCAAGCTCCCTGCCTGGTTACTGGGCCCAGGGACAGATTCTCCTTCTTCTGGTGCTGGGAACAGAACTTGGATCTAGTGGCAGAGCAGCTACTGCTCTTAACCACTGAGCCCCTTCTCCAGTCCCTATATTTTTGTAAGGAAGGAAAAAAATCCTGGAATTAGTAGAGAAGTGAGCTCGTTGGTGCCTGGCTGCCCTCTTAGACCTCTGGTCGCTGTGACTGAATATGCAGATGTAAGCAGCGTTAGGGAGAAATAGTTTGCTCTGGCTCAGAGTTCCTGGGTCCATCATGGTGGGAGGTAAGGCAGCAGGTGCTCGAGGGGCCGGTCACAGTGCATCCGTGGTCAGGAAGCAGAGAGAGGTGATGCTGCTGTTCAGCTTTTACCTCCTTTCTGTTAGTCAGTCAGTCAGCATGGTGACTACCCATGTCATGTTCATCTAACATGTCACCCTGACAGCTGACAGAGGCGTGTCTTCAAGGGATCCTATGTCCCGTCAAACTGACAATTGCTGCTAATGTCACATGAATAACCCCAGCTCTCAGAGTTGTGCAGGGGAATTCAGTGTTCAAGGACAGTCTGGGTCACTGAGAGACTCTGTCTCAGAACAACACAAGAAACCAGAGTGCAAAGAACGAGAGCCACCCTCTGGTTCCTTCAGGGCCATAACTAAGGCACTATCTTTTCTGGTGACAGTGCATACTCACTGTAAACCCAGGTCTGTAGACTGTGACAGCCTTCCCCGTCCCTACACTGTGTGATGGAGTTGGGCCATCACACAGTGCTGACTCTTCTGACCTCTGACTCTTTACCAAACCCGCATCTGGCTAAGTGTAAGGCGTTGCTTATGCATGGCCCCATGGCTGTATTAACACTTACAAAAGCAGACCTCTCTGATGGTCCACCCAGAGCAAACACTGAAAAATACTGACTTCGTCCTGGTTTACAGCACAACTTGGTCTGGCGATTTTATCCTATCAGTGATGTCATGGTGCCCATAGACACTGTCCCTCACATGATAGGTCCTCTCTTACCTCTTCCTCATCCTTGGTGGGTGACTTTTGTAATCATGAGAGCTTTGCCTTAGTCCTCTCCTCACTTTTTCCTCTCTCTCTTTCCTGGCAGCTGAGTGGGCTATGTTTTCTTACCCAAAGGACTCCTAGTGTATGGTGACAAGGTTGCTGTACCTGGTACCAGTGTGGAGAGTATATCTATGACCTCCAGGAAGAAGGACACATACACAGAACAAAACACCATTGACTTTAAGTGTAAGTTCTTGTTGCTTTAAGCACTCCATTTGCTAGTGGCTTACACTAGCATTCTGAAAAATGTTCCTCCCCTCTACCTGACTCTGCCTTCCTAGACAGCACACTTTTGATGAAAATGCTCACCAGCCAAGGCAAGCACACACTTAGGCTTTTCCTTGGGGCCTGCATTGTAAGCTGGGGCTCCAGAGGAGCTGACTTGTTCAAGGTCCTAGCCTTTAACAAGAAAGCAGGGATGCTGATCTATGCTGCCCAGCCTGGCTCCTGGACTGTGACACTCAGCCCATCTCCTTGGGTCCTTGTGAGCTCTGAGCTCCAGGGATACTTCTCATTGTAGATATTTATGAGACAGGGAAGGGGAGTAGCCTCTCAGATAGCAGAAAAGATGATGTCATATAGGAGTAGTCAACACAGGAGGGAAATTCTCTCTACTAATGACATCACTCCAAACACCCTGCACACAGCTCACCGATGACATCATTCCAAACACCCTGCACATAGTTCACTAGTGACTTCACTCCAAACACCTTGCACACAGCTTACTGATGACATCACTCCAAACACCCTGCACATAGCTCTGCAGGTGGCACACGTGCTCACAAACATCTCTGCTGTTCTGCTTCAGAGTTTTTAAAACAGTCTAATGGAAGAAAGACTGACATGCATGATACCACATGCATTCCTTCCTTATGTGTGTACACACATGCTTGTGTGGGGGCACATATGGATCAAGCTGTGTGCATGCCTGCTGCATATATGGTGGTCAGAAGACACCTTTGGGTGCCAGGCCTCAAGCTGTTAGCATTTGCATTGTTTGAAACAGGTCTTTCATTGGCCGGCTAGCTCTCAGGAGTCTGTCCCTGTCTTCTGCCTCATCATCACTAGGATGGCTTGTGTGCTGTCCTGTGCTCAGTGTTTTATGTAGATCCTGGGGATTTGAACTCAGGTCTTCATGCTTGCAATGCAAGCAATTCACCAATGAATCACATCCCCAGCCTATGCTCTTTTTTAAAAAAAGAATTATTTATTTATTTATATAAGTACATTGCATCTGTCTTCAGACATGCCAGAAGAGGGCATCTGATCCTATTACAGATGGTTGTGAGCCACCATGTGGTTGCTGGGATTTGAACTCAGGACCTCTGGAAGAGCCGTCAGTGCTCTTGACCACTGAGCCATCTCCCCAGCCAGCCTTTACTTTTTTTTCAGCTCTTGACAGATCTGGGTGGTCAGTGAGGCCCTGCAAGCCTCTGGCATGTAACTGCAGGATTATTATAGAAAAGACTACTCATATTTGATATAATTAAACCAGGAGCAGGACTTCCCTGATAATGCACTTCAAACGTGATGTCTAGCAACAATTTTACTCTTGAAACGCCAGCCCGTGCAAGCCTCCTGCCGTTTGTCTTCAGCTGTAGGAAAGATAATAGAACTTCTGAGCATAGCAAGCGATCACCAGTGTGAAAGTTGGATTCCGAGCCCACAGTGCGCCTGTTTGCCTTGCTTCGGGGACACCTGTGCCCTTTGCCTTCGTTTTACTGCATGCTTGTCACCACCTCCTATTTTCTGTCATTGACGCTGTGCTAATGCACATGACAGAATTTAGTTATCCATGGTGTCCCACTGTTCCTTTAAGGGCTTTGGGACTTCCAGGTGGCTCAGAGCCTGTGCTGCTGTGTGTACCTGTGTGGCCTGCAAGAGGTGGGCAGCAACAGGAGTGAGCGTACGTCTTCCATACGAGAACTTGCAAGTGTCTGGCCATCGTCAGCTCCTATGGTCCTTTGGTAGCTGACAATGTGTGTGCCTCATGTCAGGGATTCCGTTCTGCTGGTGAAAATTTTGTTTCTAGAACCGCAGAACCCAACAGAAACAAGTTGAGGGAGACAGGATTTGTTTTGGCTCATGGCTTCTGAGGGTCTCAGCACCTTTGTGGTTTAGCTCCGTTTGCTTGTAAAGAACGTCATGGTAGTGGAAGCCCCAAGAGAGGCAGGAGGGAGCTAGAGACAAGATGTTCATAAAGTCTGCTCCCTGTGAGCTATTTCCTGCAGCTAAGTCTCCCCAAATTCCTACCCCTCCCCTAGGATAGCTCTACCACTGGCAATAAAGACAGAAATCTTTGAGGGCTGCCTCATGACTCAAACCTGGAACGGCCATTCTTGGTTGTCAACTTGACTCCATTTGGATTTAGCTAAATCTCCACAATGGAGGACACACATGTGAGTGTCCCTAATTAAAAATAATTGCTTAATCAGAAGTAGGACGATCCACCAATAATCTGGATCTTTGCAATAGGAAGACAATTTGCAATAGCTTTAATCCAGATTCTTTGAGTTTGGAAATTTTACCTCTAGTCTGAGCCACACCTTCTGCCAGAAGCCTACTTAAGGGCATGGTAGATGAAAGCTCCTGCTCTCTGCCCGCTCGCTCTCCCTTTGCTTGCAAGTCCACTCCTTCGCTGGCATTAGAGCCTACTTCGTTGGGATTCTGTTGTGTACTGAAGAGCATCTGGGACATCCAGCCATGTGGACTACACAAGCCAGTAAGCAGCACTCCCCCATGGCCTCTGCATTAGCTCCTGCCTCCAGCTTCCTGCCCTGACATCCTCCGGTGATGGACAGAGATGTGAAAGGGCATACCTTTCCTTCCCACCTTGTCATGATGTTTTGTCACAGCAATAGTGACCCTAACTAACTCAAAACCACAGCGCCTCTGAGGAAAGTAATCTGAATCAACACACAGGCCCATCAAAACAGTCTCTTTGGCTATAACTCTTACATCTATGGTTTTAAAAAGTGTCCATAGGCATTTTTGGGCTACTACTTCAACAATCTGATGGCACAACATGGGCTCAATGTTAATAGTCCGATGTGTAAGGTATGCATGCTGAGCTTAGAGAGAAGAAATCACCCAGATTGTGTAGTCAGATGGCTTGTCTAGGACTTAGCTTTGGGACTTTGCTCCAAGAAGGAAAAAAAAATCACCTTTATTTTTTATTTTCTTCTCACACTAGAGGGCTCTCAGTAGAGGCAGGGGAATGCATACCCTTGTGTGCATCCTTTACTGGCTCTTCCATCTGAGGTCTGGTCCTGCAAGTGCCTGCTGGCTGTTCCCCTTGGTCTAGGCATGAGCTAACACCTAGAGGCCTGGCCACTGTTGTCCCCACAGTTGAAGAGTCTCATGGCTCTATTCTTATGTCAGTCCCGGGCCTGATGGCCGTGGAATGGGTCTTCTTGCCATCAGGGGCTCCTTGGGGAAATACAGTGGGTTCAAGAAAGGACCTTCAGAGTTCTCTGAGTTCTTCTCTTGCAATGGCATTTCCCTCTGAGAACATTCCTACAAACTTAACTTAATTTCTCCAGTTGGCATGGTGCTCTGAGGAGCCAGGTGGGTCTTTCCTTGTCCTTTGGCTTCTTCCGGCTGTTTGCAGAGGAACTGTTAGAGCCAGCACACAGCCTGGCTCATGGCATGATGAATGGAGGTCCTTAGTCTTTCTTACAGCTGCCGTCCTGTGATTCCTACTGACATCACTGACACTGTGACATCACTGTGCCTCAGCCCAAAGAAAGCTTCATCCGGTGTTATTTCTAGAAAGCAGTATTTTATCATGTCTTCTTCCTCCCTAGCTGGAAAAGCTCGGGCTATGGAAATCATTTAATCCTCTAAGGATTTTTAATTTGGCCATGCTTGTTGTCCTGAGATCGCTTTAAGCTATTTGAAGAATCAGAGCTGTTCACACAGCCATTTGGAGAGTCAGCTCAACACAGAGCAGAACACTGCGCTCCCTTATCCATCCCAGGAAGGGAGGGCCTCACCGAAGTGGCTCACATCTTACTTTAAAAACAATGACCGTGGTTGCTGAGTAACTCACACAAGTATCCTGAATTGGGTGAGGTGAATATGCTAAAAGGTGCTCTACAAAAGGCAGCTGCGTTGGAGAGATAACAAGTTACAAGGACCAGCCATTAAGAGGGTGAACGAGCCTGTGGTTTTCAAGTACCGAGCACCAGATGTGTCCACTGGTTTCTGAAGAAGGCACCCGAGCAGCAGATTGCTCATGAAAAGTCTATTCCCAGGAACTAATTGGATGCCACGCTCAGTTTAATAGAAAAACCAGTGCAGCCAAAGTCCATGGGGGGAAATCCTGAAGGGGCCTTTGGCTTATTCCAAAAATAGCCCCAGGGCTGGGAGAGCTTCAGCTGTCAGTCTATGAGGAAGCCCCAAGTCTGTAATGTTCATGGAAGGAGGAAAAATTCAAAAAGCAGAAGCCAGAAGAAGTCTACATGGTCATTTCACAGAGTAACTGTGCATGTATCAAGGGCCCAAGCATACTGGCTGGGACTTGAACTCATAGCCTGGGTCGGGTGGAAGGTTGAGGGGTGCATCTTTTAGTCACTGCTGTGAAGGACTTGTCTTTCAACTCCATCCTTAGGGTGTACCTGATGGGTGTCTCGATTCTGAGTATAGACTAGGCAACCACTGCTCCATGTCTGAGCTACACACATTTGTTGCTTTTCTCCTTGCTGTGATCAAATCCCTGATAAAGTGACTTAAGGCAGGCCTTATTTTGGCTCTCAGTCTGAGGGGACAGTAGTCTATTGTGGGTATCACATTGTGGTAGATACTCCATGGCATTGTGTGTGTGTGTGTGTGTGTGTGTGTGTGTGTGTGTTCTTCTGACTCAGCTCCTCACAGGGTGAGGAACAAAGGTTGGACCCCATTTCCTCCAGCTCAGCCCCACATCCTAAGGATTCCACAATTTTCCAAAACAGTGTCACCAACTAGAGGCCAAGTGTGCGAGTCTGGTACACTCTGTTCCATGAGGGAATTTGTATATGTTGTGTCTTTCATCTGGTGCGAACCAGCACACATTCTCTGTTGCTCAGAGTGGATCTGCACTCACCACAGGCGCTGTGCCTGTGGCTGCAGGGTTAGCATGTCAGTAACGACTGACATTTATCATGAAGGGGGGGAGAAGGAGAGAGAGAGAGAGAGAGAGAGAGAGAGAGAGAGAGAGAGAGAGAGAGAGAGAGAGAGAAAAGAGAGTTTGATACATGATCTCACCAAGTAGCCTAGGTTGATTTTAGAAAGTAGTAATCCTCCTGCCTCAGTATTGTGAGTGCTGAGATTACAGTTGTAAGACACCATGCCAGGCTTTCATTTTACATGTTTGTGAATGGATGTGAAGATTTTGCTGATTACATTTCTCTGTAACTTAGAAAAGGAGCCCATCTCTGGGTCTGGGCTTGTTTTGAATGTTCCCCATGGAAGTTTAAGGATTAGGAATTAGGGGAGACCTTAGAAGGACACTGTTAAAACCTAATTTTAAAACAAGATCAACCCCCAAAAGTTACTTTGCTTTTATTACCATATCAAGGTTAGGCAAATTTTGCATATGCAGAGAACTGTGAAATTCATAAAAGTTTGTTCACTAAAAGCGTTTTCTGGAAGTGCCCACTTGTATAAACATGGAGATACCACCAGACGAGGTAGTCTATTTGGTTTTCCCATTTAATATTAATATTAATACCTATTAAATTTGGCCTAATTTTAGTGAACTTCTAGGCACTTTTAAGTCTAAGGCAGGAAGATCATGAGTTATAGGCTATCCTGGGCTGTAGAGTGAGACCCTATCTTTAAAAAAAACAAAACTAACCAATTAATTAATATCATAATTAATAATAACCAACAATAATAAACAAATGGTCTTTTTAAAAAAAGATTTATTTACTTTATGTGAGTACACTGTTGCTGTTTTCAGACACACCAGAAGAGGGCACCAGATCCCATTACAGATGGTTATGAACCACCATGTGGTTGCTGGGAATTGAACTCAGGATCTCTGGAAGAGCAGTCAGTGCTCTTAACCACTGAGCCATCTCTTCAGCCCACGAAAGGGTCTTTTGAGTAAGTTTCATACTTCTGCCCTACTTCTTGGCAATGGTCATAGTTCTATTGATGGTGTCCACTTACCTTGATGGACAAGGTCACTTACCTCATATCCCTAGGTGGGTCATGAATCACTGTTGAAGAGCATATGGTAAAGCAAGATTCTGATAAAAATCCAGCCAAGATAGTATTGTATATTAATTGGCCTCTTTAGAACCAGGTTTTGGATTCATAATTCTATCCTATGGATGCCTCAGAGGTCTAATAAGCCATGGTGTCCACTCTTGTCACTACAGCCACAGGGACTCTCTAGGGAAGATGGGCTTGAGATTCCATGAGGAAGTGAGCAGCACATCTTTAGAGCTTTAGAGCTAAACAAGACAGCACGAGCAGTCTTGACTCACAGCGGTAACCAGCCATTGGAGAGTGTCTGTGTACTTCTAGCTTTCCAAAGCTCATGTCTATTTTCTTACAACCCACCTCTGTCATTGAGAGAGCACATAAACACAGCCACCATTAACTTAGGTCTCTGTGTAGTGACTTCTTTGTTAGTAAGGTGCTACTAATCCTTCCTGGCCCGCTACATTGTATTGGGAAGTAGCATTTTGTCTAAATTATCCAAAGAATGTTCCCATCTCTCTGGCAAGGTCTTTCAACTTGTATTACCAAATATAGACATAAATATAGACAAATGTAGGCAGAGCCATGCTTCTCTCCGGGGAACCAGCAGTGGTGGTGGAGAGGGATGTGAGTGATGGGGATGTGGTGCTGATGTTGCAGTGGTGCTGATGGTGCAGAAGTGATGGGTGGTGCTGATGTTGTAGTGGTGGTAGTGGTTATAGCTGTGGTTATGGCACGGTTGGTGATGGTGATGGAGAAGTGAGGTGCAGGAATGACAATGATCTCAACACCGAGGAAGCCATGGATAAAGCCATCCCATTCCTCTGACACTGGGCAGTTGCCAGTGGAGACAGCTCTACTCCAAACCAGAGCTTGACCCTAGACCACACAAACAGGTGACTAACCCCTTGCTCCCGTGGTGATTGATTGGTATTTAGTGTAAGAATGATTTTGTTTGTTTGATTTTTAGACAGGATCTCTATATAGCCGTGACTATCCTAGAGCTCACTATGTAGATCAGGCTAGTCTCCAATAGAACCTTGTCTTTTATTTGCAATATAGAGGTGAGCAGTGAAGTCCTTTCCCAGAAGCTCACAATCAGACTGATTCCTGTGTTTTCTGATATAGCTATGAATTGCCATAGTATTTGCAAGGTGTGTTGATAGCACACACACACACACACACACACATATGCACACACATGCACATGCATGCACATAGGCACGCACACATGTATACATGCACACATATGTGCATGCACACATTCACAGGCACATAGACATTCATACATGTACACATGCAAACATATGCACACACACAAGCACACAAGCACATTGGCATGCACGAATGCATGCACATACTTGCACACACATGTACACATGCATGCAAACATGTACACATATATGTATACACACATGCATACAGCCTGCTAGTACTCAAGGGTATGTACCTGGACATTTTTTTACTATTACTTTCTTGGTCACTCACAGTGTAATTGTTTTTCATAATAATTATTTTTGGGTGTGGGGGGGAGAACAGATGCTTCAAACCACACATTCTGCCCAAATATGTCAGAGCAAATCGATGAGCGTGTGTCAAGAACGAGGCAACAGGAGGCGTGCTGAGTGAGCAAGTGTCCCGGCTGAGTGAGCACTGGTCTTCCACAGCGTCCTCCTCTCTGGAGGCCGGCTGCTCCTTCGCACTGTGTCATGGCTATTTCCCAGGCCACGACTCCGCCATGAGCTCTGAAGAATACATTTCCAGATACCCCTCCCTGCCCTCGGGAGCCAGGCTCACTCTAAGCGGCTTAGCATTAAGAACGTGAGGAAACCAAATCTCCACATTTATTCAGAAATTAAAGACTAGAAGAAGAAACCAGGGAGCTAATAACTTCCTGAAATAAGAATCGGCTTGGGACTTCACAGCTGATTTCATAAGTGGAAAAATTGAGATGAAATCACTCATAATCACAGTCGCTTCTGAGCTCTTAATTCTGCTCAGGTTTTAAAAGGAAAAACCACAGTTGTAATCACAGCATAGAGAGAATCCAGATCTACAGTCTTGCATCCTGTTTTCATCCTGTAGTAAGAAATGGCTTCCACTTTCCTAACTGCTCTCCAACACAGGTGGAAATGCCAGCATTGCCTTCTCCGGCCCCCTAGAACGGGATCCAAGGGTGTTTCTGCTTTAATGAGTTTGTTTATTTGCTTTGGTGGCTCAGCCCCTTGAGAAAAAGGGAAGAGTTGGAAATGAACCGTTGGGGTGGTGGGTATTGATTGGCACGGAGCTTTCAGATGGAGAGTTCAAGACTTGGCATGGCTGAGGGAGAGGGGCACGAGCACCTTCTAGAGAAAGATGGCTGAGTGGGGAGGTGGGGTGTCTGTGGCTGTGTTTTTGAACCTTGAAGCTGTGTAACTAATTAGGAGAAAGTTTCAAATGCTCCTTAAGCTGCAGTCTTTCATTTGCAAAGCAGGACTCACACACCTCCTTAGGGTTTACCTCAAGCGTTAACTGTTACACACCACACATGACCCTGCTTAGAACATGGTGGCTGGTTTTCTATGTCTCGTCCAAACAGAAGCATAGATTCATGTGTTTACGGAGTACTTACACAGTGCCTAGTGTGTGCCTGGCCCTGGGCTAGATTCTGGGAAGCAGGCGGTTATCATTCCACATCTGAGGGTCATGAGGGGCTGACACAGGATCAGGGAGATGAGAGCCCTGTGTGATGGGGGCGTAGGGACAGGGTGACTCTAAAGAAGTTTGTGGGCAGAGTTTATAGGGGCTGATGTGTGAAAGGACCAAGGTGCAAGCCCACCTTTGCTGGACGCTCACTTCGACACCTTGAGCAAATCTGAAACCTGCTTTCGACATTTGTAATTCTACCCCTCTTGTTGTGGAGTTCAGAAATTACACACGAACATGACTGTGCATGCGTGTGACACTCAGAAATGCTTACTGTGCGTGCCGTCTCTGTGGTGCCCTGGTGGCAGCTGATCTTTATGAAAATGACCCCAGCAAACTCCAATATTCTGAAATGTCAAAGATTGGCTGCATTGTGCTTGAGGTGGTCGGAAATACATCTCATTATGGTCTAATCCTTGTAAACTGGCCATCTACGCGTGATATGTATGCTAATGAGAGTCAGAATATGCAGCTCTCGAGAAATTGCATCTCTTGGCTATTATGTAAAACGCAATGAAAAATGACTCTCGAAGATGTTGATGGCTGCAGCCAGAGAGGCCCCATCGGGTGCAGACTGGTCACTTGTCTCTAAGAATCTTGCTCACACCTTGTATTCTGTCATCCCATTGGCAGATACATAACGGGGGTCCAATGTACTTGGTAAGATGTCTTTATGCAAAGCCTCCACTTCATAAGTACGTACACGCACACTCTACTGTTCGCTTGTTGTCCTTCTCGGGACTTTTGTGGTGCAGCGGTGAATGGGGCCACTTAGTACTGATAGGCTGAGGGTAGCAAATGACCCTCCTTAAACATGAATAGATTTATGCGTATACAGTTAATCTTTCTCATCAACGGGATCTAGAGTCACCAAGGAGATGTACTTCTGGGTGTTTCTATGAGGACATTTTTAGAAAAGTCCCGGAGGGAAGACCCACCTTCAATATGGGCAGTGCGATTTCACAGGCTGGGGACCTGGACTTCACTAAACACGAGAAAGCAAGCTGAGTGCTAAGATTCATCTCTCTTAGCTTCCCAACTGTGGATGCCACGTGACTCCTGACCATGGGTGCCACGTGACTGCTGGCTGTGGACACTGTGTGACCAGCTGCCTCAGAGTCCTGCCACCATGACCAGTGAGCTAAAATAAGCCCCCTTTGTGGGGGTCAGGTGTTTGGTCACAGCAACAAGAAAATGAACCGTGATTATAAAATTAACAGCAGTAAGAAGACTGACCTACTAACAACGGTGACCCAACAAATTCTTTTTCTCCGAAGCAGGTGACAGTTGGCATTTCTGTCATGAAAGCCACTGTTGCATAATGTTCGCGTCTGGGGCAGATTTTGTCAGTCAGAAGGTATTCTGTAATGCCTGATTTTTCTCACTGCCTGTTGACACCTTTTACTGATGGATTTTGAATTTGCTCATTTGTTTTTGCTATTCATCTCCATTTACAAAGTGCAAACAGTATTTCTCTCTCTCTCTCTCTCTCTCTCTCTCTCTCTCTCTCTCTCTCTCTCTCTTTTAAATCACAGCATTCCTGTTAAATCACTGGCCAGCTGCATTTGTTTGGCACCCATGTGTGCAGCATATTTCTCCTTAGGCTGGCCTGGAGCTAATACCGGAATTCATATTCTCCGTGTCGACAGGGTGTTCCAAACAACAGAGCGTTAAAAGCAAGAGTCAAGGTGTCCTGGTCTTTGTTCTGTTGCTGTGAAGAGACACAGGGCCAAGGGAACCCTAACAAAGGAGAACATTTTGACTGGGGCTGGCCTACGGTTTCAGGTTTAGTCCATTATCAGCCTGGTGGGAAGCAAGGTGGTCTGTAGGCAGGCATGGTGCTGGAGAAGGAGTTGAGAGTTCTACATCCACATGCAAAGCTCACTCCCAGTGACACTTCCTCCAACAAAGCGACACCTAATCCCTGTCAAATAATGCCTATTCATACCATCACACAAGGAAGCAAGCCTTCTCCTCAACCACTAAAGAGGAGGGAGGGAGAGGAGGCTCCAGAAAGGCTTGGCAGGATGGCTTAACTCCTTCTAGTGAAAATGCCTTATTTTGAAATCCCTCTCCACACACAGGGAGGTCACAGGCTGAGCTCACTTCTGCCCTAGTTCTGTGACTATGACTGGACACACAAGTCACTGTAAATCGTTGGCCACTTGATGGCACGCTGTAGCCATGACACCTCACTGCCCTCCACAACCAAGATCTGTGTCTCTAAACAAGGATGTGTTCCCAGGCCACTGCATTGTAGCCTCCAAGTCACAAAGTAGACTGAGACATAGTTATGCTGCCCTTGTGGAAGGAATTCAGATCCCTGGAGAAAAGTCTGTATCAGAAGCTTAGATTCTGTCTCAGTTCAGACTCCAGTGACTTCCCTCCTCCCCCTCCTTTTTCCCCTCCTCCCCCTCCCTCCTTCCCCTCCTCCCCCACCCTCCTTCCCCTCCTCCCCTTCCCTCCCTCCCACTCCTTCCCCTCCCTCCTTCCCCTCCTTCCCCTCCCTCCTTCCCCTCCTCCCCCTCCCTCCTTCCCCTCCTCCCCTCCCTCCTTTCCCTCCTCCCCTTCCCTCCCTCCCACTCCTTCCCTTCCCCTTTCTCTCCTCCCCTTCCCCCTCTCCCTCCTCCCTCCCTTTAGCAATTGCCTACAGTTGTGGCCCTGGATGTTTAAAGGTGTGAAGAACTTGCACTGATCGGATAACAGGTGCATCTGATGCTCTTCCACTTTCTCTGGCAGGGGCCTGATAGAACCTATGGCTGTCCTGCCCCACCCTGGCTGTCCACCATCATCGGTGACAAGCTGTGGTTGTAGGCAGCACCACCTCAGAGCTATCATTTCCTTTTGGTAATGATACATCTTAGAGCGTCTTACGCACAGTCCTTTCTTCCTCTCACCACAAAGCATTCTGTCAGTGCTGTGCTCAGGCCCCAGTTTGCTACAAGGGGGTAAAGACGACCACCATTATCATAGGTTCTGATGCTAATTATTTGAGTGTCTTTGGGGGTGGGGGCTGTATTCTATTGAAACACACAGCCTTAGTCTCCCAGTGCTTTCTAATGTTTTGGTATAAGATGATCTAGACTTGTTTCATTCTGCCGCTGCCTCAGCCTGGGGGCTCTGCTTCCTTCCTGGAGGATGTTTGCCAGGCAGATCTGGGCCTGGTTCGCTCATTGCTCCTGGGCTGGAGGTGCTTTTGGGTGGAACAGACAGAAGAGACATGGAAATGTATGCGCATGCACATCTGTGACTGTCTCTGTACCTACTGTGGGTTTGCATATTAGAAGCTCCTCTGGGGGCTTTCTGTTATCGGAGGCAGGGGCTTCCCATCATAGCAAGCACAAAACCAAAGGCAGCACAGCCAGGAGGAGGACAGAGGGAAGAAGATCACAAACTCATTTCCAAGGTAATGGTCTCCCCAAACAAAGGACTCATGGGGGTAGTTTATTTAGTAGAGGAGATCTGTCTTAGTCAGGGTTTCTTCTATTCCTACACAAACATCATGACCAAGAACCAAGTTGGGAAGGAAAGGGTTTATTCAGCTTACACTTCCACATTGCTGTTCATCACCAAAGGAAGTCAGGACTGAAACTCAAGCAGGTCAGGAAGCAGGAGCTGATGCAGAAGCCATGGAGGGATGTCACTTACTGACTTGCTTCCCCTGCCTTGCTCACCCTGCTTTCTTATAACCCAGGTCTACCAGCCCAGGGATGGCACCACCCACAATGGGCTGGGCCAACCCCCTTGATCACTAGTTGAGAAAATGCCTTACAGTGGATCTCATGGATGCATTTCCTCAAGGGAGGCTCCTTTCTCGGTGATAACTCCAGCTTGTGTCAAGCTGACACAGAACCAGCCAGTACAGGGTCTGTACATATCTTATTCTGAAGGGTCATTCCTGGACATGCTTAGGTGATGGTCATGATTGAAAAAGAAAATTCACAGTGGGCACTGTGGCACCTTTAACCCCTGCGCTCAGAACGCAGAGGGAGGTGGGCCTCTTGTCTGAGGCTACTAACGAGTTCCAGACTGGTCATAACTATGTAGAGAGACCCTGTCTTAGAAAAAGAAGAAGTGTCAAACCACATATGTGAAAGATGAAATGACAGCCTCACACACCTCTGGGTATGCTCAGGTTGCCCCATTTTAGCTGAAAATGCAGAGGTGGATACTTTGAAGAGTTGGCAATCACACAAGAGTCTTGCCCAGTCACTAGCTGACCAGGACAACCAAAGTCTTTTCCATTCTTCTTCTCTCCCACAACTATGTAGCCCAAGCTATCCCCAGACTCAGAACAACCCTTCTTCCTTCCTCAGCCTCCTACTGCTGTAACTCTAGGTATGCCCCACTAGGGTCCCCTAAAGCTGTGCTCTGTGACAAGGAGTATGAGAGTGCCCAGTGTAACGCCGGGCTGTGCCAGGTGTTCTGATGCCCTTGATGCACCTGCTCCTGCACCTGTTCGTGCACCTGCAACTGTGGGATCTGCAGTGTCAGCACTGTGTAGGAATGAAGGGGAGAGCTCTCAGGACCCTGGTGGGGCAGCCCTCTATAGGTTGGAGACAAAGACATGGAAAATGAGGAAGCTTGAGGATGTGACTGGGTGTAAATACACAGGCTGAGCATAAGGAAGGCTCTGAACCAAAGTTCCTTCTGGGAGAACACCCAAGACCCTGTAAGGCAGGACAGTAGCCAATATGGCTTCAGACACTATATATAATATTTACATACACACACATATATTTTGCATGTGTGTGGGCAGATGTATGTTTGTGCAGAGATGAGTATGCTCATGCATGTGGAGACCCTTGGTTGATGTAGGAAATCTTCCTCTATTGCTTGAAACCTTATTCATTGAGGATCTCTCTGGAACCCAGAGCTCAACCATACAGCTAGCCAGTAAGCTTGTTGGGGGGGATCTCTGTTTCCCACATTCTAGAATTACAGGTGGCCTGCTGTGCACACTAGGCATTTATGTGGGTTCTGAGGACTCTAAACTCTACTACTCACGCGGTGGTTACTGGCAGGGATGTAGGGTGAATGAACAGGCTGAGGGCTCCCTTTAACCAGACATGCTTGATTTCTGAACCTTGCAGGTGACAGGGACAAGTGACATTGTTTCTCTTCCCCTGGACACTGGAAGTGTATGTCTAGGAGAGGTGAGGTGCTGTTGCTGGCAGAGGGATCTGGCTGTGAATGGGAGTGTACACTGTGGTCCTCTCTGTGCAGGGCAGGCTGACCTGACCCAGCATCTCGGGAATGCAGCCAAGAATCGTCCAAGAGGGAGCCGCAGGTTATCGGTAGAGAGTGTGATGCCTTTCTGTCACCACCATTTTTGCCTTGGTCACCTCAGAGCTTGACTTGAGGGCAGCGGGGACCTGGTTGTCAGCTTCTGCCTATTTATAGACGTCCCCAGCGCAGCAGCAGGCTGGGGTGGTGGAACACTAACTGGTCTCACAACACACTTCTGCTCAAAGCCATCCATGGCTCCATCTTCCTGGGGCAGCATCGGATTTCTTCCCATGGCGTAGGCAGCTCTGCTGCCCCTCTACCCTCATCCTGTGTCTCCTTGGTCTGTTCACTGCGAGTGATCCTAAAACTCAAGGCGAGAGTCACTTGGGGCTTCTGCTTGGTCCAGCCCATCAGTGTAAGAAGGCATAACCGGGGGAACCAGTGAGCTGCCAGTGTATAAAACTGGGTTGTGGAGTGCCAACTGGAGACAATGCTGGCCAGGAAGCTGCGACCCCTGCACCTAATGGGCATTTCGGAGTTAGAATCCCTGAGAAAGCTGAAAGAGGAGTTCAGGTGGCCACGGTCTCCAGCGTGAGAGACAGCACAGAGCCAGGCTGAGCTGGAGCCTCTCCTGCTCTGCTCCCTTGTTTTCTTCTCTACTGTGACTGCTTTCCCGGGTTAACCTTATAGGAACCATCCAGGACGGGGGTGGGGGTGGGGGGACATTTGGAATATAGCGGAAGACCAAGGGAGGCCAGGTCGGGATTTTTAAACAGCATGAACCTCCCAAAATAGTAGACATCTGGGCTACTAATAATAGCCAGTCCTTTGACATCAACTGGATTGCAGCCATGAAGCTTGATGTGTTGTTTAGATTGTGGTGGTTAATCCCTCGGCCCACAATGTACAGATTATTATTAATGTCTTAAAAAAAAACAGACCAGGAAACTGGAGCTTAGAAAGGCTTAATAATTTGAAGGTCAGACAGTGTCTGGCTAAGCTCAGAGTTCAATTCAGGTTTTCTCCTGGCCCCTGCACAGTGAACCTTATCGTAACTGCCTTAATTAGTATGTTATTTTGTGAGCATGTAATTTAAGATTTTTACTGATTTTCATTAAGGTTTTTATTGTATAGAACAACATATAAGTTATTGAGGGAAAAAAGACACATACATGACCTTCAGGTGCTCGTTAAAGAGTAAGAGCATCTCAGTAGAGTTTGGGGGACCCTGCCCAGCCTGGGCCAAGAGAACTGAGTGGTGTGTCTGATGAACACCAGTGTTGAAAGGGTGTCTCATGCTGCTTGGAAAGCAATGTGCAATTACTCTGGCAGGCAGCCATGGAGAAGGTAGTGCGGACAGAGTCCAGATATCTGGGACTTGGCTCTGGAATCCACCTTTTGCTACCCTTAGGGCAGTAGGACAGGTCCTGGACACATTCCTGTGATGGCTAGTCTCCTTTGTCAACTGGATTTAGACTCACCAGGGGAGGAGATTCTGGGTGTGTCGATGAGAGCTTTCCCAGAGAGGTTTCACTGAGGAGGCAAGACCTGCCTTGGATGTGGGAGGTACCACTCCTAGGACACGGATTTTGCATGAATATAAAGAGGGAGGAGAACTCTGCTTCCTGAATATGGGTTCGATGTGATCCCAAGCTCCTGCTGCTTTTCCTCTCCATCACCACAGGCTGTACTGGCTCCATGAGTCCAAATAGACCCATTCCTCCTTATCTTGCTTTGTCTAGCATCTTGTCACAGCAGTGAGACAAGTAATTCATTCTATTCTCTGTGCAGTGTCTGGACATTGAATTCAGGTCATTTGGTGCACTTATAGGAAAGTCACTTGTTATTTTTTTTTAAACAACTTTATTTTACAAAACAAAGATAAATGTACAGATTTTAAGCATTTTTTGCATAAAATTATACAATACATTTTTGTCAGTACTTTTTTTTCAGATTTTAAAATAATTTTTACATAAAACTATATGAATATATTTTTTTAGTCAGTACTTGATTTTTTTAAAGGTTTAGGAAAGTCACTTATTGCTGGGGACTTTCCCAGACTCTTGTTCATTCACTACCTTCCCGTCACCTGGGCTGGCCAAACACCAGTGTGGGAGGTGGGCTGTATCTGCTACATTGTGACTACCAACTTGGGAGAAGTGTTGTATCTGTTATGTTACATTGTGACTAGTGTTAACTTGATCTGTGAAGAAAGGCTTGATTCCTAGGGCGAAGCCTCTGGAAATCATCAATGTAGAGTGGACTCCATGGGAGCAGTCTGTAGGGCCCTTGGAAGATTCAGGGGCACCCTGGGAACTACAGTGACCTAGGGAAAGCCTGTGGAATGTTCTTATATCATAGCAAGTGATGCATGCACAGGACACTGGAGCAGGCCAGTAAAGACGGCCCATGCTGACTGTCTGAGATCTAATCTTTCTGCAACAATCCGTAGAGAGATTCAAGGTCACAGGGCAGCACCTGGCTAGCACACCAGGATGTGAGCCTTGAAGGACAGGATTTACACCATTCACTTATTTATCCAATCATTCATATGTTTAGAGACAGGTTCACGACATAGCTTTGGCTGGCCTGAAACTTTCTATGTTGGCTTATGGCTCTCACACTCATAGAGACCTGCCTATCTATGTTCTACTATGTCCAGCCCCATTACTTTATTTATTTTGCACATATAACTTGTGAAGGTTGGTTCTCTTCTTCCACCTTTTGGGCTCTGGGGGTTTGAACTCAGGTTTTCAGGTTTGGTGGTAAGTTACTTTATCTGCTGTGCCATCTTGTTGGGATGGGAGTTTAGATTAGTCTTTACTTAAAATACAGCTCTATTTATTTTATTATTTTTTTGAAAGAGGCTCTTGCTATGTACCCCAGGCTACTCCTGAACTCAGGACTCTCCAGCCTCAGTGTGGTAAACCATCACTCCTGGCTCAAAAGATGACTTTATAGGAAATTTAAATTATTTTTAGGATTTGGTTATTGAAAGTAAGTTCGCAGGAGAACAGATTCTAATATCTGCAGCCTACTTTTTAAGTGGTCTTATAGTGATCCATACTTATAAGTTGTCCAAGGTGACCTGAGGGCATTAGAACAACCCTAAGACCTACTGTGTGATAGACTGGGTACAGTCACCTCCAGCACAGGGACCATTAACATTGCTCTGTGCTTCAAGGCCTGTGGTTGGCTACAATTTGATAAACAGTTTTTCATTGTTTCTTTAAATTTACAATTTTGCGCTATTAAAAAGGAGTTGACATGGGCTGGAGAGATGGCTCAGTGGTTAAGAGCACCGACTGCTCTTCCAGAGGTCCTGAGTTCAAATCCCAGCAACCACATGGTAGCTCACAGCCATCTGTAATGGAATCTGATGCCCTCTTCTGGTGTCTGAAGACAGCCACAGTGTACTTACATTAAAAAAAGATTTATTTATTATGTATACCGTGTTCTGCCTGCATGTATACCTGCAGGCCAGAAGAGTCCAGCGTGATTAAAGCGTTTTGTTTGCTCCCCAGCACTGCATAAACGATGTGGTGACCCAGGCCTGTAATTCTAGAACTTGGGGGATGAAGGCAGGACTGGAAGTTCAGTGGTACTCTTACCTTCTCAGAGAGTTTCAGGTTATCCTGGACTACATGAGACCCTTTCTGAAAAACCAGCCAAGCAATCAACCAACAACAGTCACTCAATCACCTGCTCTTTTAGAATCCTCCAAATTTGACAATTTTCTCCCAAGTGATCATCATGATTAAAAAAGGACAATACCAGTTGTCCTTTCTGGGTGTGGGGCACAGTCATGACCACAGAGGCTGGTAAACTATGGATGGCCCTGTCAGTTGGGAGAAGAAGGAGATGAAAAGGTCTCTGGAGCCCCGAGGAGAAACCGACAGGCATGGGAAGCATCCTGAAGCCTTGAGTGGCTCACATACAGCTGGCCTCGGGTTGAGAAGAGATGTGGGGATTACCTTGCTGAGTTTCACGGTCTTTCTCCCGCTTTTACCTCTTTGGGTTTCCAGCAGAGACAGTGAGACAGAGACTGGAAGACCTGGAGCAGGAAAGAGGCCACCTGCCCTGGGCTCTGCCTTCCCAGCAGCCTGCTCTTCGCAGCTTCCTGGGTTACCTAGCAGCACAGACACGTGCGGCCTTGCACGGAGCCACCCAAAGGTGAGTACCCATGGATGACATCGCAGTCTGAGCTTAGCTTCTTCTTCCCCACTGCAGTGCAGTCGAGAGCTGGGAGGCCCTGGGGTGATTCTTCCTGGGAGGAGTTCTTTGGAAGTTGGGGAACGGTGGGTCCATTTAGAGGGAGGTCTACTTGGGTCCTGCTCTTTGAGAAAGAAGCCTTTCAAAGTGATGGGAAAGACGGAACCAGCACAGGGCAGAAGACAAACATAATGGTCCTCCTCAGCCCTGAGTATCATCTGGTATCTTCCGGGGAAACTCTGAAGCCCGAAACTGTTCAGCCTCTGCCCCATATGAGCTGCGTCAGGTGGGTCCTAATGCTGGACACATCTGAAAACTTCTGAGACCCTGTGTTCTCAGACCTACCTGAGTTCTCTAACCCCTGGCGAAAGCCTGAGAGGGAATAGGTATTTTTTGATGTGAGCGCCATCAGGATTTAGGTAGGCACCTGCATAGGTAGGCGTGGATGCAGTCACAGCAACTGCATTTTGCTTCCCACCGCCAATTCACCTCAGCGATCATAGGACTGCACGGCCCGTCCCTGCTAGGTGCCGGTGACATTGTATACCGGCTTTATCTCTGAGTCTCCCTGGAGCCTGTCTTGACAAGAAGGACAATTTTCTGTTTTAGGCGTGATGTGTGATGGAGCATGTGGTTTCACTGGGTCCTTCTGTAGAAACACATGCACGTGGAGTAAACACACACTGTCCTCTCACAGGGAGGAGCCCCATCTCCACACGTCTGTTATCCAGTGGGAGGTGTCTTCTCAGTCCCCTTCCTGCCCCACATGGAGGTCTTCCTGGCTGTTTCTTCTCTTCTTTTTGGACTGTTTCTTATCCTAGAGCCGGCTGCTCTTCCAATGTACCAAGTCCCTGAATCACAAACACTTGAAGGCTAGTTACTAAGTGTTTCCTAAGTAACTTTTCTTCTTCTTCTTCTTCTTCTTCTTCTTCTTCTTCTTCTTCTTCTTCTTCTTCTTCTTCTTCTTCTTCTTCTTCTTCTTCTTTTTCTTCTTCTTCTTCTTCTTCTTCTTCTTCTTCTTCTTCTTCTTCTTCTTCTTCTTCTTCTTCTTCTTCTTCTTCTTCTTCTTCTTCTTCTTCTTCATCTCCTCCTCCTCCTCCTCCTCCTCCTCCTTCTCCTCCTTCTCCTCCTTCTCTCCCTTCTCCTCCTCCTTTTTCTTTGTGAGACAGAGCCACAAGCCCGGGCTGGCCTTGAATTTACAAGCCTCCTGCCTCAGTTTACCAAGCACAGGGATTATTGTTGCCACACTAATATGGGCATTAATGTTATCAGCCTTCTTGCTCTCTTTCCTCTGTGGGAGGCACAGTGTCTGTTTCTTCAATTCCACTCTAACTGTCCCCCACTTCTGCTCCCCATACCCCCGCAGGTCAGTGACAGCTTTTATCTGTTAAGCTCTGGCTCCTCTTACACGGTGTCAGCACCGTGTCCAGTGCCTCCTCAGTTCTTAGCTCTCCCCTCACGGCTCCGTCCACCCTGGCGTCACTGCCGTCCTTGTTGCTTCTGAGATCTTGCCTCTCTCCCTCTATCCTCACCTTCACATCCCTACCTCTGCAAGACCCTGCATCCTTTCTGGCGAGTCTCAGATGCATGAATCAGGTTTGCTTTGCACGAATCCCAGTCCTCTGAGGATTCCTCCCCAGCACTGACTTCTCTGTAGAGTGCTGACCCTAGGCTTTCTGTGGTCAACAGTACATTTATTAAATCCATCTTTTTACCCTAACAGAGGTACTGTGCTTTTCTTCTTTGTCTTAGTAAACTTATTATTGGTGATGGTTGTTCTTGCCTGTCAACTTGACTGCATTAAGAGATGTCTTGGGGTGGTGGAACACACACAGGGGTGGCATTTCCAGGGATGATTGACACTTGGGACAGTGATCAGAAGAAAGAAGACTGAGGACAAAGCTCATTGCCTTCCCCAGCTTTCTGAGCACGTGCTGGGCAGCAGCTATGCTGACTTCGGGCTCTAGCTTCTTTGGCCACAACTCTCCAGGGAGCTCCCAGGCTTCTAGCTCCGGCTTGATACTGCTGAGGTGTCCAGCTCTGTGGGCTGAGCAGGGACTGTGTTCTCTGCCCCTGCAGCATGCAGGCAGCATGGTTGGATTAGCCAGCGCCCAGTGTGTGAGCTAGTCTAATTCCTTCTTAGAGTACACGCTTTCTTTTTGGTTCTATTCCTCTAGAAAACCCTGCCAAAGACACTCTCCTAAATTTCATTTTGCCTGTGTATGTGTGCATGTATATATGCATTTTCATTTTCATATGTGTGTGCGGTGTGCATGCATAGTGTGTGTGCGCACATGTGTGAGCTCGGGTGTATGTGTGTACATGTGTGTGTATATAGTGTGTGCATATATGTGTGTGTACGTGTGAGTGTGTGTAAGCATGTGCACATGTGTGTGAACATGTGTGTGCCTGTGTGAGTATGTATGTGTGTGAGTGTGTGTATGAATGAGTGTATGTGTGTGAGTGAGTGTGTGTATCTGTGTGTACATGTTTGTGTACATGTGTAAGTGTGTGTGTGTGTATGTGAATAAGTGTATGTGTGTGAGTGAGTGTGTGTATCTGTGTGTACATGTTTGTGTATATGTGTGAGTGTGTATGTAAATGAATGTATGTGTGTGAGTGAGTGTGTGTATGTGTATGTACATGTTTGTGTACATGTGTGAGTGTGTGTGTGTGTGTGTGCATACAGAGGCCCAAAGTTAACATCAAGTGTTCTCCTCCATTGCTGTGTACTTTATTGAGGTTCAGTCTCTTGCTAAACCTGGATCTCACTGACTTTCTTTAGTCTAGCCAGCCAGATCGCCCTATCTTTGTCTCCCAAGGGCTGGGATTACAGATGGTCCCAAGCCTGTCCGCCCTTTGTGTGGATTCTGGGATTTGAAGTGTGACCCCCACGCTTGTGCAGTAAGCGCTTTATCCCCCAAGCTATCTTCCCAGACCCACCATCTTTAAAAAGGAACACTGCTAAACCACTATCCCTGTGCTCATGCCTCCTCCTCTCCCAGGTCCCTTGTCTCATGGCTTCTACCTTCGGTTACCTCAGGAACATCTCAGATCTCCATCCCCCAGCCCTCTAGCTCTGGTCACCTGTCATCTCTCTGTCATTCTCAGTCGCCCTCCCAGCCCCCAACCCAAAGACTTCCTCTGCCCAACACCAAAGCATGCTCACCTTGCTGGCTTGTGTCACCTTGCTGGCTTGTGTCACCTTGCTGGCTTGTTCACCTTGCTGGCGTGTGTCACCTTGCTGGCTTCTGTCACCCTGCTGGCTTCGGTGACTCCACTCTCGTACCCACCGATTTCTCCCAAAGCCGTGAGAACCCTCAGGAAGCAGCGGCTCCTGGGCTTTCAGGATGGACCTCATCCTCTGAGTGACCCTCAAAGCCTCTGTGATCCAGCCTTACCAGCGCCGACCTCTATCGGGTCAGCACCGGCACCAGCTGCCCACCCAGCAGGACTCTGCTCAGTTATAGGGTCGTCCATGAATCCCACTGTTGTCACTAATGGCTGCTCATCCTCCGAGACAGCGAAGCCACACCCAATCTTACAGACCCTGGAGTATCCTGGTGTCTCTCGGATCTGCTGCCTTGAATGTCCCTCGTTTTGAATGATGACTGTCCCCAGAGGATGGCTGCATTGTGTACCCCTCCAACAGACTTGGTGTAAGAGTTGCATATGTATACACACTTGTACAGGTTCACAAACATAAGTGTGAACACGGGCTGGAGGCTGAGAACGGGTGCTCGGCTCCCATCTCCTCCCCCCATTAGCTGACTGTGACCGCTGCACTTCCTGCTCCTCATCAGAGAGCGAGGGACCCGGTTTTTCTCCCTTTAGTTATATTTTTTATTCTTGGTTTTTCTTTTGTCTTGCTCACCTGTCCTGTTATTACGATGGCCAGAAATAACCTGACATCTGTGTCATTATCACATTTTTACAGAGCTCATGGGCGTGGCTACGTAGCTGCTAATAATTAAAGTCAGCTTTTACATGTGCCAGCTGCTCAGTGGCCTGCCCTCACCAGGGTCCCTGGACCCCGAGACAGTAGTTCCTGCAGTCCTCATGATGACCACCAGGGGGCCCTAGACACAAACTTCTCGGCAGTTCAGCCCTGAGTCCCGAGACAGGGAAGAAGGCTGTTTTAAATGCTGATGACTTTTCCTGCAGAAATAAAATAGTTTGTCAACTTGGCCAGCTTTCAACAAAGATTAGTAACTCAAAGAAGTTCTTCTTTACCTTTCTGGGATCAAGTATTTTTTTTGAGAATCTGATGAAAGCAGCTCATGTTCTCCCATTCAAACTGTCAGGGCGTCTCTTGAGAGCCTCTGATTGATCTGAGCCTCCCGGTCAACCGGGCTGTGGGAGGAGGTGTCTCAGCCTCTTGAGTTATGAAAGTTTAGAGTCATGTTTAAAGGGATGTAAATGGCCTCAGACTCTACCATCTACTTAATTTTTTATTGTCCCTTAGTTTTAAATTCACCGTTCAAGTTCCCAAGAAAGCTTGCCCACCAGTCCTGAGAACTGCTCACATCAGCACAGAGGTCACTAGGGTTTGAGGGTCACTGAGTAGCTCTAGCAGTGGCATCAGTCCCCCCATCCCCCCACTGTCTCTCAGGGGTTAATCTCTGTTGCTCAGTAAGGGGGGGCGGTCCCTGAGCGAGGTGGCTACTGCTCCTCAGTGCAAGGTGGTTTTAGCTTTTACAGCAGTGACTCTCAACCTGTGGGTTGTGACTTCTTTGTTGCTAACCCTTTCACAGCGGCCACTTACCAGATGAAGTAGCAGAATGATAGTTAGAAAGTAGCAAGGGGAATAATGTTTTGGTTGGGGGTCGCCACAACACGAGGAGCTCAGGGTTGCAGCATTGGGAAGGCTGAGAATGGCTGTTTCCTGTCTGGTAAACCCGCTTTGTTACAATGTCCTGAGTGGAGGGCACAGACACAGGGGCATTTCCACGTTTACCCGACATGGTCCTGTCACCATGAGATGCTGTCCATGGGTCAGATTTACAACCTTGTTTGTCTGCGGCAGATGCTTATGCCACTGTCCCATTCTCTGGTGTCTTTGGTAGTTTCTCTAAACACAAGATACTCAGATCCTTGCCCCCAGGCCTAGCTGTCAGGAGAACCCAACCGTACAGCAGTGTACCCTGGAGAGCCAGACTCCATTCTTCCCCATTTGTCCATCTTGAGGGGCGGGGCTTTCTGACTGCTTCCTCTTTGATCCAATCAGTGGGGATGAAGTGTGTCCACCCTCACTCTGACGGGGGTAGGGGTGGGGAGGAGGGGTTGGGGTGCGGGGGTCTACATGTGCAAGGGCTGGCATAGGCTTCTCCCCCACAGACTTAGGGGTAGGGACTTCTGGCCTGTTCTCCTCAACTCTCATTTCTGGTTCCAGAACAACAGGGTGGGGGTGCGGGGCGGAGTTCAACCTCTCTGGCACACCAGGGTTAGAAGTTCAACACCCAGCTGAAGGAACATTTTCTGTTCTCAAAAGTGTTCAGCAACTGTAGCAGCCGAGTGGTAATCTCATACCTTGTCTTTCCCTTACTGCATATCATGTGACTTCTCTCTGTCTCCTCAGTAATATGGACACCACACTGCTCCCCCTTGTCACCTAGCTGCATGTGTGCTTATGTGTGTATTTGTGTGTGTGTGTGTGTGCATGTGTGTATGCTTGTGTGTATGCACACAGAATTTCTTTTATCAGAGACTCTTCCCCAGAGGAGCAGCGTCTGACAAATGAGAAACGAAGCACAGGAAGGGTCTCCATTCCTCCTAACACAGACAGAGTTCTGGCCATTCCTCCTAAGACAGACAGAGTTCTGGCCATTCCTCCTAAGACAGAGTTCTGGTCATTCCTCCTAAGACAGACAGAGTTCTGGCCATTCCTCCTAAGACAGAGTTCTGGCCATTCCTCCTAAGACAGACAGAGTTCTGGCCATTCCTCCTAAGACAGACAGAGTTCTGGCCATTCCTCCTAAGACAGACAGAGTTCTGGCCATTCCTCCTAAGACAGACAGAGTTCTGGCCATTCCTCCTAAGACAGACAGAGTTCTGGCCATTCCTCCTAAGACAGAGTTCTGGCACTGTCCAGATGCAGCAGTGTGGCTTGTCAGCTCCCCTGTGGTGGGACTTCAGAAGCAAGTATGGGTGGCATGCGCCGGCCTTTCCTCGCCTCTCAACCCTCAGGTTGGAACGGGCACACAGGACCTGGGAGGGAGAATCCCCGGACGTTATCAAGGAGTGAAGATGTTGCCCGTGCATTTCCCCACTGCACTCTTCTCTGTGGCTCTTACTGGATTTTACAGATGGGCTTCATCCCTGCATTGATTGATGGGAAGGAAACAGAAAGACCCAAGTTCTCCCACAACTGGGCAGATCCTAGTTGGAAACCCGAGTCTGAGAGGGGAATATTAGCGCTCATCCCGTGCTGTTGTGTGTTTCAGTCTTCCCCTGAGGGGTCTGCTCATTTTACATACTGATTAGTTTATAGCCGAGATGCCTTTTTGCTCCGCCATGAGGGATCACCACGTACTGAGTCTTAAGGAATTTGAAGGAAAGGCTATGTTGCAGAGGGAGACCCTGGGGACCAGACATGGATGACAGAATCATGTCCCTGCTTCATATCTGAGCGATGTGTCCTGGGGCCACCCCTGGCTTTCTGTGGATCTCTTCTGCTCTGGGAGTAGGAGAGACAGACAGGAGCATTGTTTAGAGCACAGGGGCTTTTCTTGTGGGTTAGGTGGTGGGTGGGGTTAAGCACCCCCCAGCTATGCACCTGTAGATTCCCTCAGCAGTAGAGACTGCAATTCTGTGTTGACTTCCTACAATGCCTCCCACCTCAACCCAGATGGCATCAGCTCAAGAAACGTGAGGAGCACTAAAATCAGCATCCACCCAGCAAACTGGGAAATAACTGAGGGGGAGAAATGAGCTAATGCAGCAGGAGACGGGGTAGAAGGACCTCCCCATTTTTTAAGACTATGGGTTTATTAAGCCACCCAGCAGGTATTTGCTGAGCCTTAACTCACTGGGGACGTCACTGGGGATACCAGCACAAGAAGAGCTCTGTCTTCCTCTGGCACAGTCAAGCCTGAAGCACCTGTAGCAGCCCCGAGGAAGCCTTTACTCTCTTTCTACAACTGCTGGAAGCCAGGGTGTCTTAGAATCATGTTACATGGAAGAGGATCACTGTGCTGTAGACTTCATATTCATGTTCATTCCGTGTGGGACTGTGCCCACCAGACAGGTCCACCATTCAGTTTACTGGTTGTGCCTGGTAGGATGTTGGTGGTCGCTGGCAATCACCCAAGGACAGGGCACCTTACTACCTTCCTCCCCAGATAGTCCAGTTTGAGGAGGCTGTGAGGTTCAGAGGGTTGGGTTGGTTCAAAGACAGAGAAAGCCAAAGCCATGTTCTTGCCGTGGCCTTGTCCTCTGTGAACTGTGTTCTGCTTGTCCCATCCTGGGAAGAGCCCTGCAGGGGACTTTCCCTTGGAGGAGGGTGGGGTGTGACAGAAGGGGAGAGCAAGGAGAAACAGGATGGAACCCAGGGCTTCATTCATGCCAAGCGAGTGCTTTCCCTGGCCCCAGATGGGGTTCTAAATCAGATTGTATAATATTACGCTTCCGGCACAGTTTAGTTTGGACTAACCATATCTCAGGTGTCCATAGCCAGGGTGGCCATGGGCTAGGGCACATGGAAGTGCAGGCTTGGTAGATACAACTTGGTTGGAGAAAAAAAAAAAATCCCCAACTGATCCTAGTTGAAACAGAAATGTACCTTAGGGGCTCCATTCCCGTGAGCGCCCAGATGACCTGCAGTCAAGGAAGCTTTGCAGTCTCTCTAAGTGCGTGTAGACCTAAGCATGCCTGGTTCTCCACACCTGTACCAATGCACATTTGTTACTTGAAGGGCTGATGGCAATGGTCCGGAAGCTCCACTCGAAGGACCGCTGAGGACGACCGCCCAAGATAACCTGCCTGCATCCATCACCAGGCGGGACCGGCTTATTCAAGAGAAACAGCAATTGCAGGTGAGTGGTATAGACTCTTTCAGAGAGGGAGTGGGCCCTTTCCTACCCATGTAAGTCAGATGCAATGAAGGGGTCTGCTTCACTGCAGTGCAAGTACTCAAAGCAGAGGCGGTGGAGCGGACACTCCCTGGCACATGACAAGGTTGTAGTCGAAAAGCATTATGGGACTAGGAACCTTTGGCTCTGCTCTGTCTGTGGCAGCTGGGGTGTCTGGGAATGCTTTGTGGGAATCCCTACCATGGTGGACTCTGGGAAACAACTGTTAAGAGACATGGATTTAAGTCTAGCCCAGGTATGAGGCTGCAAAGCCCAGCAGGTATAAGAAGGCCATGCTTGGCTGGTAGCAGTGGTGACATGTGGCCAGGGAGTGCCCAGGGTTAGAACTCTGAATGAGCCTCCAAGGTGAGTGCAGAGGCAAGAAGGGGCTCCAGAAGTTCCCAAAGTTGACCCAGGGCAGGGACTGAGAGGCAGTGGGGGCTGGGACTGCTTGAACCTGGGGCCTGGGGCAGGAACTGGGGGCACAGAAACACTGGCCCCCAGCACCTGGGATTCATGGGAAGAGCCTCAATGGACAGAATGGAAAAACCATCTGATGTGATTCTTAACGTAAACTTTAAGCCTCTGCACGTACGCACGCACGCACTCACGAACGCATGCACGCACACACGCCTGCGCACACACGCCTACACACATAAAAGTGAAAAAAAACTAACAAAAGACTAAGATGTTGGATCATTGTGGAAAACAGTTTTGCAGTTCCTCAAACATTTAAAACAGTTCTTAGCACCCAGCAAACGATCCCACGGTTGAGTCACACCTGAAAAGAAAGCACGGGCCGGATGAGACATCTAGTCACTATGGCGGACACAGCCTACACGTGCAGCACTGTATAGACAAGCAAAATGTGTTGTGGATGCAAAGGTCTGTCACTCAGCTTACTGAGAAAGAACTTTGTGCCACAGGGCACAGTGTGGGCAAATGTGGAGGACATTGCCTGAGACAGCCGTGGAAGGTAGATTCTGTAGTATTCTACTTAGAAGAGATTCCCAGAGTAGGAGACGAGATTGGTGTGTGGTGGGGTGTGTGTGAGTGTGGTGGGGTATGGGTGTGGTGGGTGGGGGTTGGGTGTGTGTGTGTGGTGGGTGTGTGGTGGTTGGTGGGGTGTGTGTCTGGTGGTGTGGTGTGTGTGAGTGTGGTGTGTGTGTGGGTAGGTGGTGTGTGTATGAGTGTGGTGCTGTGTGTATATGGTGTTTGTGTGTGCGTGTGTGTATGAGTGTGGTGGTGGTGTGTGTGTGTGTTTGGGGGGATGGGATGAGGATGGGGTGACAGGGGATGGAGAATTAGGGTTTAATGGGGATAGAGTTCTGGGGTTGGATGGTGAGGATACTGGAGTGGTTTGTGTGTGTGTGCCTAACCGAGCTGAGTGTGTAAAATGGCAGAGGTGCTAAATCTCAACGTCTCTTTTACTACAGCATATCGCCACTTGAGCTTTTCTTCCCAGTATGGGGGGCTGAGGCAAAAGTACTGCTGTTGGTTTAAGCCACAAGATAAGTCAGGGCTAGCTCCGGCTACTAGGAGAAATTCGGTCTCTGAGAAACAGAAAATGAGAGGGAGGGGTAGTGTGGATCTCAAGGCAGACACAGAGCAGCTGAGCCACATTGAACACACAGAGCCTGTGGGTTAGCAGGAAGTTCAGATGGGGGTGTCGGAGCTCAGCACCCTCTTCTCTGGGACCGCAGGTGGGTGTAGGGATAGGAGCTGTGGAGAATCTGCTCTGTGGGCGGAGAGAACATTCACGAGATAGAGAGCTATCAGGAATTAAGTGGTGCTCTTATCAGCTAGGGACGGCGAGGGAACAGGGGCGTGTCCCTCCGCAGAGTCTGGTGCTGTATTCGGACTCCTAGGCAGCGAGATGGCTATCTGCCCAGCACAGAGCACACGATGTTCCATCACCTGCTGCCTGTTTATTCGTTGGCCTGGAGACAGATGATAGTTACGGATTAACGTAGATTCTGGGTCAATTAGTGTAAATTATGTGTATGAGCGAACGTGTGTGTGTGTGTGTGTGTGTGTGTGTGTGTGTGTGTGTGTATTTGAATGTGGGCACATGTGCATGTGTGTGCACATGTAAGTGGAGTACATAAGTTGGTGCTGGATACTTACCCCAATATCCCTTCACCTTATTTTTGACACAGAGTCTCTCACTGAATGTAGGCCTCACTGATTGATTGGACTAGACTGGCTGGCCAGCAAGTCCCCAGGATCTTCCTGTCTGTGCTCTCCCCCATGCTGGGGTTATGGACTCATTCTGTGGGACCCCAGCTTTTGCGTGGGTTCTGGGGACTCAGAAGTAGCTCTTCATGCATGGCAACCACTTGGCTGACAGAGCCGCCTCACCAATCCTAGGAACTAAAGCGTCCGACATTCTAAAGGACTTTTGACTACCCAACCTGACAGCAGCTGGTTCTCTCCGTCCTGTTGCTGTGACAAGACAAGGCTCTCGCCTTTCTGCGCATCCTACATTTTTGTGTTTGGGGTCAGGGTTTTCTCCTCCTGGCTCACAGTTGGTGTGGGGTGCGAGCTGCTAGCACCCTCACTTGCCCGCCAGAAGGGAAGCCAGCGAGACACCATTTACTGGATTTTATCAAATCAAAACCTTGCCCCGCACCTGTCCAAATTTAATGCTCGGGAGGAAGGGAATGGCTTTGTTCCTGCCAGCTCATCGAAAACATAAAGCTGGCGTGATTTTTTCCAGTTCAGCAAACTTCTGGAATTTGCCTGCCTCCGAAGGGTAGGGTAGGTGGGCTTTGAGACAGACTGTGGTACACATGGCCCCTATCATTTAGCCGCTCTCTTTGTCAGCAGAGCAGGGTTAATGGCTGAAATCTGTTCCCCCTTTCTCTGCAGAAGGAAATCGAAGCTCTCCAAGTAAGGATGTCTGCGCTGGAGGAGCGGCAACAGCGGCTGAGCCAAGAGTTGGAGGAGCAGGAGATGCTGCTCCAATGGCCGGGCTGTGATCTGACGGTGCTGGTGGCCCAGCTGACCCCAGGCCAGCTGCAGGAGGTCAGCAAGGCCTTGGGAGTGACTCTGACCTCTGCCAGCCAGGCTCCCGCTCACTTGGAGCCACCTGAAATCCTCAGGAGGTACTGGTGACTTTCTGAGTTCCCCACTTCACCTCACACTGCTGCCCCTTTGCCCACAGGCGCCTCAGGCACTGTGTGCTGAGTGAAGGGTGGACATACTTTGATGTGAGATTGCCCGCAGGGTCAGTCATGAGTTCACCTAATCCCTGTCAGCAATGTCCCCTCTCTAAGAGGCCATTTCTATCACTCCAAGGGGCTGGCTTGTCTCCCCTTCCTTCTCTCCCTCCCTTCTCCCTTCCCTCCTCCCTCTCTCCTCCTTTCCTTCTCCCTCCCTCCTCCCCTCCTCCCCTCCTCCCCTCCTCCCCTCCCTCTTCTCTTCCCTCTCCTCTCCCTCATTCCTTTCTTCTCCCCTCCCTTCTCCCTTACCTCCCCCTCCCTTATCTCCCCCATTTCCTCCCTTCCCTCTCCCCTCATTCCTTCCCTCCTCCCCTCCTCCCTTCCTCCTCCCTCATTCTTTACCTCCCCTCCCTCATCCTTTTCCTCATTCCTTCTATCCCCCTCCTCCATCCCTTCCCTCCCCCATTTTCTACCTTCCCTTTCCCTCCCTCCTCCCTCATTTCCCCATTTCCTTCCTCCTTCCCTCTTATATTTGGGATTCAATTAGATAGAGATAGTGATACTGGCTTTTGATGAAGAGAAATCTGGAGAGACAGATTTTATTTCTACTCAAGGGTTAGGGTGTGGCACTGAAGGACTGTGCCTGGGCTGTGGTGACACTCAGCTATAGTGTTTGTGCACAGCGTGGGCACCTGAGTTTGGAGCCCCAGAACCCGTATAAAAATATGGGTGCAGTGGTACATACCTTTAACCCTCATTTCTGGGTCCACAGACTTGGGAGAATCTCTAAGGTTTGCTGGGCAGTCAGCTTAGCCCCAGGTTCAGCGACCCTTTGAATGTAATCTAGGAATCTCTTCTTTTTCTCCCCCCCCTTGTCTGTCTGTCTGTCTCTGTGTACATGTGCACAGCCAAAAATATTCCCCCAGACAAACAAGCAAACAAGCCTCTCACTCGTCCCCTCCAAGTCCTCCTGGTTCTCTCTGTGTCTTCTTTCCAGTTTCCCAACACTTCACTTCCTTAAAAGAAGAAGAACAACAAAACCCCCACCAAGTCCCCTAAGTTCTGTCCGTATCTATGTGGATATGGGGTCATCCGCAGTCACCCCTAGAGAAACCACCTCTCCTCTGGCATCCCATAATTGCAGCAGCTCAAAGGTGACATCTTCCAACTACCAGGAGGATCAGGATGTCCCAAGCCAGGAAGCTGACAGGACACAGAAACTCAGAAGCCACATAAAATGTCAGACTCAAACAATGTTGAGGCTGTAGAGAAAACAGATCCCTCATTCACCCTTGGCGGAAGGGTGGGCTGGTGCAATCATTGTGGAAGCTTCTCAAGGAACTAAATATGGAAAAGCCCAAACAACCCAGCGATAGTTCCTTCCAGGCATCAACCCAAGAGACCCCCTCCCACCACAGGGATTCACATCCACGGTCATTGTGGCTCTGTCGGGTAATGAGCCGTGGCACATGGATAATGGGCTTTTGAAAAAAAATTGGCTGTAAAGAAAAATGAAATTTCAGAATGTATAGAAAAAAGTAAGGAACTGGAAGATGCTACGTTAACTGATGCCCAGTGTCCTCTCTTGTACGTGGATCTCAGCATCTGATTTCCATATTTGTGTATTTGTGGCTCGGAGGAGAGTTTGGGCCCTTGTGGCAGCATTCGTCCATCAGAGGAAGGTGGGTTATCACACAGTTGATAAACAGTCTACAGCTCAGACCTGTAGCCAGGATGAGGCTAAGTTCTGAGTGGCAGGGGGAGGGGAGGGAAGGGGTCTTGCTTTCTAAGGAAGGACTGTGTGAGCTGGCTGAGAAGGCGAGAGGCAGGAGTTAATTAGTTAAGGTACCTGTTACAGGCTGGGCACGTGCCACTTTTAGCTTCCTGGTACCTTGGAGTCTGGGAATCCAGCCCTGTAGACTTCTTGGGGAAATAAGAATTATAGTGCCTGCAAGTCTCCAGAGCACCTGGGGTGTCTCTTACACGGGGGAGGGGGCTGCAGATTTAAGAGTTCTTAGTGGGGGCATGTCATTTCCTTCAGAGCAGTCATGAAAAAGAGGCTGCCGGACCTGAATAGGACCTGGCCCAGACTGACTACATGGTCATGGAAAGGGGTGTGTGTGGGAGAGGGAGGGTTCCAGCAGTGTGGGGTGGGGGAACATTGAGCGTCTTTCTGGAATTGTTAGGGTCGGAAGACTCGCAGCTCCAGTCTGCCCTGCACAGTCTGTCTTGTTGTCAGAACCATGTGACATCTCGCTAAGGGACAAGTTCCCTCCGGCTGGCTCCAGTCTTTCTCTCAGTGTGTGAGTCCTGGTAGCCCAAATCTGATGGCCGAGAGAAGGGACACACATGCCTCTTTGGGGAAGTCTTCATTCCCTGTGGTGTTTACCAGGTCATAGGAGCAGGAACAAGGGAAGCTAAGCATGTATGAACATACCACATGCTGATTAAAAATTAAATTCAAGAGTTAGGGTCTTGCCTGAAATCTCAACCCCTAGTCTTAAAAGCAAGCTCCAACTCACCTTAATTTTTTTTACTTGAATGCATATCTGTGCATTGCACACATGCCCAATGCCCACGGAGGCCAGAAGAGGGCACGGGGTCCTTGGAACTTGAGTTACAGGCAGTTGTGAGCTGCCATGTGAATGCTGGGAACTGAACTCAGGTCCTCCGCAAGGGTGCCCTTCACTAGAGTGTCCAGCCTTGGCTGTTGTCTCTTTTTTTTTTTTTAAAGATTTATTTATTATATATAAATACACTGTTGCTGTCTTCAGACACACCAGAAGAGGCATCAGATCCCATTACAGATGGTTGTGAGCCACCATGTGGGTGCTGGGAATTGAACTCAGGACCTTTAGATGAACAGTCAGTGCTCTAACCACTGAGCCATCTCTCCAGCCCTTGGCAGTTGTCTTTTGTCCCTCAAGACCTCCTCTGATGCAGGTGTCTGGAGGGAACCTGAAGCTTACTCCGCTGCAGACTGGCTCCATTAGTGGGTCATAGGGCTGGGATTCGAGGGTGGAGCAGGCTGGTGAAGAGCAAGGAAGAGGGGGACAGAGGAGCGAGGTCACAGTTTCCACTGTTTCCCGGGGGCTGCATCTGTGCCCGGGTATCCCGCCTGTTTGGCACATGAGGAGGAGGGTGTGGCGATCGAGCTCATTGCTCTCCAGGGCTGCCGGCTGTGTCCCCCTCCCCCATGCTTTGCACCCCACGGGAGGGCGGCCTGGGATCTCATGTAGCATGCATCTGGCTCCCTGTGCAGCCCGACTGAGGGTAATTGTAGTAATAGCAGCAGCGGGCTGGTGCGAGCCCTTCTGGCACCCGTCAGGGATGCTTGGCTGCTTGCGTAGGTCTGTGGTTGGGTCCTTCATCATTCGGCTCCTGGGAATTTTCATGCTTCGTGTGAAATGTGTTCTGGCAGCTCATGGATGACCTGTCTCTGGTTGTGCATTTGGAAGAAACATGTCACATCTTTTTTTTTTTTTTTTTTTATAAACTGTTGGCATAAACTGTGAAACACTCCAATCCCTTGCTTGGAGCAAATCTGGAGAGTCTGCACGCTTGTAGCACAGCTGGGCTGGGAAGGCAGAAGCCAGGCCTGCTGTGCCTCTTTCCTCTTCAGCTGACTGACCAGGGGCTCCACAGTGAGATGGTGGCCTGGGTGTGGAGTGGGTGCCGCACATTGTGCCTTGGGGATCACACTGAAGTCAGAGTCCCACAACTGCGCCAGGGCTTCTTGCAAGTGAGATTTGGATTAACAGAAGCCAACAGGTCACAGTTGACTGGATATGAAATCCGTCATCTCTGTCCTTCAGAAACACACCATGTTAGAGTGGGGAGATCCAGGGCGATGAGAAGGCTGGCATTGGGTTGGTGGAAGCAGCCAAGTGTGAGTCCCTGTACCATGACTGCACCCAGGGACGAGCAGAAGCCACACCTACCTACCAAATAGGACAATACGCCAGAGCAGCTCCCAGCAGGGAACAGTTTCCAATTTGCACTCCCATTTCTGGGTGTGTTTGGCTGCTGTTTAACCTTCATTCTGGGCTCTGTTTGTGTTCCCTGCCTCTGCCTGAGAACCTACCTGGTCTGACAGGGACAGTGGTTTCTCCCTGGGCCTGAAAAGCCACTTGGAGGAAGATACAGCTTCTTGATGCCAAGACTATATTACAAGAGCCTCTTCCTCTTCCCAACCTTCTCTTCCCCCTCTTCCCCTTCTCTGCCTGTCTCCCTTTCCCCCATCTCTCCCACTATTTCTTCCTCCTTTCCCTCCATTTCTTTCTTCTCTCCTTTCCCCCTCCTTCCCTCACCTTATGTTTCTCCCTCTTTCCTCCCTCTTTCTTTCCCCCCTCATTTACTCTACACTTTGCTTCCTAAAAACTCATGAGGTAGGCAAAACTCTGCCAAGAAGGTCAGTGCGGCCGCCACGCATTCACATACAAGAATGTGAGAACCTTTAGTTTAGCATCTGGGGCTGCAGTAGTTACTTTCCCGTTGCTGTGGTAACACGACAAAAACAGGGTAACAGTTTCAGAAGGAGAGTCTGTAGTGGTGGTGGGAGGATGTGGCAACAGGTAGGAGCAGGAAGCTGGCCGGTCACATTTTAGCCAGACACAGGAAACAGAATGAGAACAGGAAGTAGGGCGGGGCCAACACATTCCAAACCCATAGGCTGGGATGTACGTCCTCCAGCAATGCTTCCTAAAGGTTCTGTACTTCCCAAACAGGAAGCGAGTCAGGGAAGAGAAATGGAGGGAGAGGAGGAGACATAAAGAAAACATAGGTTAACGGAAAGAGACCAGCGCACAATGAGACCAGGCTCTCCCGTGAGCAGTCGAAAAAGCCCAGACGGTCAGTCTGGCTTTGCTGCTGGTGGGCAACCCACAGCCAGAGTCAGTGTTTTGAGACTGAGACCTTTAGAGTGGTCTCTGAGGAAGGGTTCATCTTACCAGAGATGCCTGGCTTTCTGCTGGCAGATGTTCCAGACTCCATACTTCCCCAGAGCTTCCGCTTAAGGCTTGAAGAAACATTCAGGTCATTCTATTAACAGTTGAATGTTTCTCAAGGTGATAATGATGGTGTGGAGCCTAAAGGCCAGGGTCAAGGTACCTGAAGACCTCTGACTTGCATCCATGGATCTTGACATAGAGTTTCAGTGTGTTGCCTGTTTCCCCTCTCTCTCCTCTCACCTCCCAGGCTTTCCACCTCTTCTCTCTCTCCCTCTCTCCTCCTCTCTTCTTCTCCGTGTGTGCATGCTTGTGTGTGTGTGTGAAGGTAGGTGCACATGTGTGTAGGTGCTCACACACATGCATGGAGAAGCCAGGGGTGAATCTCCAGTCTCTTCCACAGTAGCCATCCACCTTGTCTTGAGGAGCCCAGACCTCTCACTAAACCCGAAGCATATATCACCACACCTGGCTTTTTAAAATATCTTATTTTAAACTTTACTTTGCATGTATGGGTGTTTGCATGAATGTTTATGCACAACATACACGCAGTGCCCATGGGAGCCAGGAGAGGGCGTCTGATCCCCCTGGATCTGGAGTTATTGACAGCTGTGAGCTGCCACGTGGATGCTGGTCATTGAACCTGGATCCTCCGGAAGAGCAACCAGTCCTCTTAGCTGCTGAGTCATCTTTCCAGTCTTATGACTTTTGTAAATACCTGGTTGTGGGAGTGAAATTCAAGTTCTCCTGTGTTATTAGCTGAGACTCTCCCCAGCCCTCAACTCTGCTGCTCCTGGGACAGATGAATGAAGAGGTTACTGTCTGTAAAAGAGGTCACGTGGGGATGACTTCTGAGTCTCAGTGCAGTGCCCTTTGACCTGAAGGGTAGTTCATGGTTTGTTTGTTGATTGAGAGAAGACCTCACATAGCCTGGCTGGGCCTTGTGCTATGAAGCCAAGGATGAACTTGAACTTCTGATTCCCCTCCATTAACCTTCCGGGTGCTGGGGTTACAGGCAGGCATCATCACACCCAGAACTGAGGGGTTGTTATCTTCGTGACACACAGGGACAAGCTTTGTTACTGACGTTCACAGAACTCCTGTCAGTGTGTACCAGGTATAAGGTAGTTTTGACTGGTAATTCCTGCTGGGGACTGTGGTGTGGTGGTTGTAGCACCAATCGCAGACAGAGTTAGTCTGGCTCACTGCACTTCAGATGCCCCGTTCCTGTTAGACCAGATCCTGTTATCTCTGTTGTACTTGGGGTTCTGTGAAATGATACAGTCTCAGAGAGTCTTACTACTAAAAATAGTTTAAAAACTGCTGGTCTAATCTACATGGGTGATTCACAGTCTCCACCCCCGCTGCTTCCATTCGTGCGTCCCCTGGGGATACAAGTAATGTTAATATTAGCCAGAGCAACACATAATTAGGAAAATAAATCTACTGAAAAAAGTAATATAGCATAAATTAAATAAATTAAATATAAATCAAATCAGATATAAAACAATGCATTCAATTACCCGCTTCACTGCCTCGTCCTCTCAGGGAGATGTTTGGGTCGAGGCTCACTTTCCTTCTAGGAGAGGGGCAGAGCAGAGCCCAGGGCAAGGAGCTGAGTCCAGCCCTGGAGAGGTGGTGCCTGGCCCTGCTTTTCACTGGGGATGCGGGACATTTGCTAAAGGTGCTGTCCTCGAGGACAGCTCAGTTTTAGACTCAGGAAGAGAGCCTGCTGTCTGTTAATGTGTAAATTCATGAGCTGATTTTTGAGTGTGTTTGGGAAGACTTATGTTGTGCGATTAAATGCTCAAAGGTTCTGTTATGTGAAGATCCACTATTTGGAGGGTAACAGCCGGTGGGCTGGGGATGGAGCTCAGCTGCTACTTGAACAGTAGCGGCAAGCCCCGAGTTTGACACTAACACCACGGACACTGAGTGTTGTGTTGTAGTGCACGTCTGTCATCACGGCAATGGCACAGACACAGGGTCATTCTGAGCTATAGAGTGAGTTCAAGGCCAGCCAGATCTATGTGAAACCCTGTCAAAAACCAAGCAAACAAAAGGTACAACTTAAATTGACTCCCACAGCCTGGCAGAGGGAGGAAAAACAATTACTGATCAAGGGTCACAAGTGCGGATATCAGGCTCCGGAACCAATACTGAGTCGAGCCAAGCCATGCTTCATAGGTTCTGCCCAGACTGCCCCAGCAGCCCAAGTGGTCTCTCCTGTCTTGCTCTCCACATAAGCTGATACTCTGTTAAAAACTATCTTTACACCCTGTAAAAGAGTATCTTTCATTCACTTGATGAGATTGTCTTCTCATGGACTTACTGTTGAATAAGCTCACCCTTTCTAGTTCTTTCTGAACTCTTGCTGGCTGGTTCAAGTCAGATGTTATGGCTCAAACTCCATCCACAGGTGACTGATTCAATCTGGCTTCTCTCAGCGTCTCAGGGAATTGCTCTGCTTGGCCTCAAACTAACTCTGGCAATTTGTTCTACTCTCTGGCTCCTCCTTATTCCCTGACTTCAGCTGCCCTTACTGACCTGCACTGAACTGAAGGAACTCACACCTCAACTCCATTGCAGTTCACTCACTACAATGACTTGACTCCCATCTGTCTGTCTGTCTCTGTCTGCCTGTCCCTCCCTCCCTCCCTCTCTCCCTCTCTCCCTCCCTCCCTCCCTTTCTCTCCCTGTGCTGCTCTGAAATGGATTCTTTCCTGTCCTTTTGAGAGTTGGGTGTTTCATATCTCTCACTCAGTCTGTCAGCTCTTTCTCTGATACATCACGTTGTCTGCCCTTCAGTTTAGACATCACTTTCAAACATAGCTGCTTCCTTCTACAATCTATTTTTACCTTAAGAGTGTGTATTAAGGTAAAAAGTGTGTATTAAGGTAAAAAGTGTGTATTAAGGTAAAAAGTGTGTTCTAAGGACATGCCTGCATTCCAGCCAAATCACACAGACTTATGTCTTTGGATGGGAACCCTTGCCAGAGCAGCCATGTTGGGATTAAAATTCCTCAATCATTTTCAGACTCACCTTCCCTCAGATGACCTGTCTCCATCCAGCCAAGGTCTATAGCCTGTACCTATCTATACAACCATGCTTGCCAAATGGTGACATGTGACTCAGAAGAGGATGTTGCCACCTGCCTCACCCCTGGTCTGTGTTCCCTGTGTGTTTGGGTTGACTTACCCTCACCAGTGTCCCCTCATTTAGTGCAAGTGAGTTTTATATGAGAATAACTGTCAGGTGCCTACACCAGTCTTCAGGAGCTTGCAACCCCAGCTTGCCTAGACATCAGAGATCATGACAGTGTCGAGATAACACCCCCAGTGGTTTTGATAGCTGGAGAAGAACCCCACACATATCGACTGACGGTATCTCGCCTCTTAGTTATTCTCTTGCTCTCCCTGCTGTGGAATATTGTTCTGGACACCTACCTTAACACAGCTCCCGGAAACTGGATTCTTTTTCTCTGGAAGACCCTTTGTATCAAGTGAGCACTCCCCCTTGCACCTGCCACACTATCTTGCCCTCCAGGAACCCATGAGTGGTAGAGGGCGGGGACTGTGTCTTGTAGTGATCTCTGGATGGCTGAGTGCTCTGAGGTGTTGGAAGAATGAGCAAGACACAAATCCATGGAACGGCGGGCTCCAGACAGGGGTTCTTACTGCTTCCAGCGTGCCTGCCCTCTCAGACCTCTCCCTGCAACTTCTTTTCTGATCTCTAGATTTCTGCAGGCTCCCAGACCCTGTAACAGCTTCCAATTGACACACCCGCCTGGCTCAGCCATATTCAGTTCTCCATCCTCCAAGCATTCCCTCAGAGTGCCACTCCGTTACAACTAGAAGCGTTTCCTTCCTATTGGCCCACACAAAAGCCAGAAACTTCTTAACTTGGAGCATCGTACCAGCCATAACTTGGCCTCCACAGTCCACCATGAATATTCTAAACATAAATCATCATCAGTATTCTAAAGATGGCCGACAGTTTCTTGCCTACTACCGTGATCAGATAAACACAAGCATTTCTTCCTATTGACTTGATCCTCTTCCTATTCTTGGGTGGACCTTACTCCATTCCACCCCTCACTTTCTGTGCTGGCCAGCTTTAAGTCAACTTGACACAAGCTGGAGTCATCAGAGAGGAGGGAGTCTCAGTAGAGAAAATGCCTCTGTAAATTGGGGATGTAGGACATTTTTTAAAATTAGTCATCGATAGGGGAGGGCCCAGCCCATTGTGGGTGGTGCTATCCCTGGGCACCACTGGTACGGGCTGAACAAGCTATGGAGAGCAAGCCAATAAGCAGCACGCCTCCACAGCCTCTGCATCATCTCCTGACTCCAGGTTCCTGCCCCACTTGAGTTCCTGCACTGACTTCTTTCAGTGATGGACTGTGATGTAAGCCAAATGGACCCTTCCCCCCCAGCTTGCTTTGGTCATGGTATTTCTCATGGTAGTGATAATTTGTTTTCTGCTGTGGTGTTCCGTCACAGCGATCACTTGCTTCTGGCCATAGTGATGGAAGCGCTAATGAAGACACTTCATGCTAGCACTGACTGCTCCCCTGTTGAACGCACGTGCACAGCTCACTGTGCGCACCGTGAGGATCTTCTACAATCTCATTCTTGCCTTTGCTTCCACCTGTAAGCTTTTCTACCGACCTCCCATAACGCTTACACTGCTCCGAAAGTGACCAGCCCTAGCCGTTTCCTGCCTCTGACAGTTTTATTGGGTACCCCCCTTCACCCCCCAGCATTGGCTTCCCCCCACCACTGGAGCCATCAGTGTGTTTTGCTTTATGTCCTGGCTGCTGTTGGCATGCGTTTATTGCATAGATCTCAACCCATAGAATTCCGCTGTAGCCTCCACGTTCGTGCATGCACAAGTTTTGACAGTGCCTGCCAAAGAAGCATTTGGGCCCATCTCGTGAGGAAGTGCTCACATGGAACTTAAACTCCATCACGGTTTGGGGAGACACTGCATGAATGAAGAGAGGTACTCTGTAGAAAAAGAAGGCCATGTCCAGCTTGTGCCAGATGCTGTCACCTACAAGGCTGATACAGCAAACTCCAAAACTATCCCATAATGTTTTAAGTAACTTTATGTTATATGTTGGGGCTTGAGAAATACGAGACGTGCGTCTGTTTGGTCTCATTTAGATTCAGTGCAGAGGTAAGGCTGTTACCTCGGATTGTTGACAGTGTGGCCCACTCCCTTAGGAAGCTGGTGACAGGGGTCAGGGCTTCCTGCAACCAGGTGGTTCCTCCCACTCTTACTTTGGGAATAAAGACAGATTGTGTTTGTCCTGCTGGCATGAAATTCTTGATGTAGTCTAGGTTGGCCTCAAATTTAGAGATCTACCTGCCTCTGCCTCCCACATGCTGGGATACAAAGGTGTGTGTCTTTGTGACAGGCCTGGAACTCACCAAGGTAGGCTTGGCTGGCAGTGAACCACAGGGATCCTCTTGCCTCTACTTCCCCAGTGCTGGGCACAATGTATACCACTGTGCCTGGATTATGGGAATCAAATTCAGGTCTTCATGCTTGTGTGGCAATAATCACTGTCCTGACTAAGCCATTTCCTCAGCCCCTAAAGACAAATTTTAATGGTTGCTAAGCGGAGCATATTTAGAGAGGGGGATCTACTTCTTAGCCATGGGTTACTTCTACGGTCATGTCAACCCAACTTCCTCCCCCTCCTCCTCCCCCTCCTCCTCCCTCTCCTCCTTCCCTCCTCCTCCCCCTCCTTCTTCTCCCTCCTCCCCTCCCTCCTCCCCTCCTCCTTCTCCCCCTCCTCCCCTCCCTCCTTCCCTCCTCCTCCTCCCCCTCCTCCCCCTCCTTCTCCACCTTCTCCCCCTCCTCCTCCACCTTCTCCTCCCCCAGCTCCTTGGGTGATGGAAGGGTCCCTTGGGAGTGTCTTATACAGAGTGCTCCTCCTGTATGTGGAACAAGAAGACCAATGTTCTGTTCTAATTCCTCTAGCCTTCGGGAAAGGACAAAATCACTGAACCTGGCTGTTAGAGAACTCACTGCGCAGGTAAGCCCGCCCTCCTCCCATTTTCTTCTGACTTTGTGGAGCTGTCTGCCAGGCTGAGGCAAAGAGGAAGAGCTGGGGAGGGAGAGCTGCAGACTCCGAGGTCTGATGACTCTAGGTCCAGTTCTTCCTACCTTCTGCCATGTGGCTGGTTAGCTGTGCTCAGGTACCATGCGCCATCTGGTCATATCTTCACAGGTAAATTTCCTTCTCCTGGATGTATCCCAGACTTCTCTCTGCCTCCTGGATGTCCCACCTTCTAGTCTACCTTCTCCTATAGGTCTATAGGTTTTTTATAATTGACAGGTGACACATCCTTACAATACACAAGATATTTTCTCTACAGAGGTCTCCATCCAGGGACACTTCCAAATGGACAGTTGGCCTTGCATTCGGAAGGGGTTTCTGTCCAGAGGCTGAAAAAAGTGCTGAGTGCCTTTTTGGATTTGGGTGTCGTGGCTTATCACTTCAATCTCCACATTCCATAGGCAGAGGCAGGAGGGTCAAGGGTTCAAGGCCAGCCTGGGCCACATAGCAAGATGCTGTCACAAACGAATGAATGAATAAAAATTTTAGGGTGGAAGTGATCGGATTTTCCTGGGAGCTCAAGTCCAGGCTTCTCAGAAATGGAAGGGGATTAGTAGATAGAGGGTTTGCTTTGTTTCTACATTCCTCTGATCATTTTGCTAGCTTCATTTGTCGCTTGCATTAATAACTTTACCTGCATTAGTAACTTTAACTCTACCTGCATTAGTAACTTTACCTGCATTAGTAACTTTACCTGCATTAGTAACTTTAACTCTACCTGCATTAGTAACTTTGCCTGCATTAGTAACTTTGCCTGCATTAGTAACTTTAACTCTACCTGCATTAGTAACTTTGCCTGCATTAGTAACTTTGCCTGCATTAGTAACTTTGCCTGCATTAGTAACTTTAACTCTACCTGCATTAGTAACTTTGCCTGCATTAGTAACTTTTCTCCACCTGCAACAACATGGCAAATGCAGCATCTCCTCCGCCATGGAGGGAAGGCTGCTCTGGTTCATCCCGGTTCGTCTGACACTGGGGAAGGCGTGGCGGCAGGAGCAGGGGGGACGCTGGTGCTCAGCTCACTCTCTCCTTTCACTCGGGCCCGGGATCGCAGCTCATGGGATGGAACAGCCTAAGGTGAGCGTAGGTCTCCCAACTCTCTAACCCCATTGGGAAGACAGGTTCAGAGATGGTCTCCTAGGTGATTCTGCATCCTGTCAAGTTATCAGTCAATATCAGCTGGGTGTGGTGCTTACACCTTTAGTCCCAGCACTTGGGAGGCAGAGACAGGAAGACCTCTGAGTCCACAGAGTGAGTTCCATGCAGTTCAAGGCTACATGGTGAGACCCTTTCTGAACAAACACCCCATTAAATATTAACCATCATGTTATCTGTACTTTCATAGCAAGACCCTATTATGTGAAGCAGCAGGTACCCCTGCAGTGCTCCCCCACAGTGCTCCCCCACAGTGCTCCCCCACAGTGCTCTTCAACAGTGCTCCCCAACAGTACTCCCCAACAGTGCTCCCCAACAGTGCTCTTCAACAGTGCTCCCCAACAGTACTCCCCAACAGTGCTCCCCAACAGTGCTCTTCAACAGTGCTCCCCAAGTGGAATCCATTGACTGCCAGTCTGCCTCCTAGCTGTTAGATAAAGCATCCACAGGACAGAGCCCTCCCTGTGGTCACACCTGACAGAGCTGCTGGACCAGACATCCTGGGAGTTGCTTTGAGGTGTGCAGATGGACACCTGGGCCTGGGAGCTGGAGGTCTCACAGCAGCTGATGATGTCGGATAGTAGTTTCCGAGGGGAACCTCTGACCTAGGAGACTATTGGTTGGTTTCTGACCAGAGACAGGAAGGCTGCAGGGCTGGGGAAGGAAGTGGTCAGTCAGTAAGCTGTCTGCCATGCAAGTGAGTTTCAGTCACAGAGCCCATGTAAAAAGAGTGGGCATTGTGGCACACACTCATGATTCCTACACTGGGAAGGCAGAGACTTGGGGACAGAAGGATCCTTGGTGACAGAAGGATCCTTGGGGACAGAAGAATCCTTGGGGTTCATTGGCCACTGGGCTGGAGCAAACACTGAGTAAAACTAGTTCAGTGAGAGACTGTCAGAAAAATATGGAGAGCAACTAAGGAAGACAGCCAAGGTTACCCTCTGGTCTCCACACACATTGTTCAAACATATGAACACACACACACACAAACATGCACACATATACATGCATACACATGTGCACATATATACATACATGCACACACACATACATACATGCATATACATGCACACACATACATGTACACACACACACACACACACACACACACATACACACACAGCCAGAGAAGAAAGGAAAGCTTGGACCCTTTCTGGGAAGGATGTCGGGTGGCTTGCCTTCCACACAACCATGCTGCTGCCACTGTGAACGATTAGTAAGGCTGTAGTGTTTATCCCTTTTCTTATTTACCTTTTCTTATCTTTTTGTCTTTTCCTTCCCTTACTTATTTCCAAAGCTGACACCTCACAGTTTGTTCTGGCCACATGGCCAAGGGTTTGATGGATTCCTGTCAGCAACCAGTAATGTCTGTAAAAACATCAGACTTGGGAGGGCTTGAGACCAACCCATGAGCTTTCTGGCTGCTCACCCAAGGGAGGAAGGAGACGTGTTTCTTGTTTTGCCTGGTTCAGCCATGGCTGAACTTTCTGTAGGTCCAGCTCAGTCTCCATCTGTTCTGGCTGGTTTTGTGTCAACTTGACACAAGCTGGAGTTATCACAGAGAAAGGAGCCTACGTTGAGGAAATGCCTCCATGAGATCCAGCTCTAAGGCATTTTCTCAACTAGTGATCAAGGTGGGATGGCTGCCATTGTGGGTGGAGCCATCCCTGGGCTGGTAGACTTGGGTTCTATAAGATAGCAGGCTGAGCAAGCCAGGGGAAGCAAGCCAGTAAGTGACATCCCTCCATGGCCTCTGCATCAGCTCCTGCTTCCTGACCTGCTTGAGTTCCAGTCCTGACTTCCTTTGGTGATGAACAGCAATGTGGAAGTGTAAGCTGAGTAAACCCTTTCCTCCCCAACTTGCTTCTCGGTCATGATGTTTTGTGCAGGAATAGAAACCCTGACTAGGACACCATGTTTAGAAAGCAAGCATTTTTACTGACAGAGCCATCGTCCCCAGCCCTTTCCTTAGGATGCCCATACTTTCATGAGGTTCCACCTTCAGGACCTGTCACTTCCCAGAGGCCCCTCTTGATCCCATTACCATACTGAGGCTGCAGATTTCAGCATATGAAATTTTGGGGACCCAAGCATTCACTTCATTGCACACCCCATCTCTTAGACATTTATAGTCAACTTATAATGACTTCTCTTTTCTGTCCAATTAAGGAGACGTGCCTTAGATTTTAAAATGTAAATGTAACCCTCCATTCGTTAACGAGTTCCTCGGGGGCTAATTTTATTTGTAAATATGAAAGTCGTGCAGATCTTTCTGAGGTGGATCTGTGTATTCTGTTGTGAGCATGCTTTGCTGTGTGGGAAATGAGGCAGAGCCTGGAAATCTAACCTTAACTCTAACCCCTGTAGATTGGCTCAACAGTTTTCTTTCTTTAGTGTATGCAGACGAGCGCACTCACACACACACACACACACACACACACACACACACACACACGGTCACCCCCTGGTACTTTCAGAGTGAGTTGGAACCTTTCTTACACTTATTACATTTCTTGACTTTCATGGGTCACCCAAACCGAAGGTAATTAAGGGAAAAAAGAGATGGAAATAGTTAGAAATAATTGGGATATCTAGAGACCGGTAGGTATTATATCATATCCAGCAGAGACTGGAAGAGTGTGCAATTTAATCAGAAAATTTAGAAAGGCGCCTTCACATCAGTAGTGGGGCTTGAATTACGGGCTTTCTCAGCAAAGGAGAAACTGACCTAATTATGATTAACAGACACTGTTAACTAAAAATCAGAGATATTAGTTGAGACTTGAGAACCTGGCTGTAGTCACAGAGTTAACTGGTGAGTCTTTGAAGTTCCTGAGGTGAAGGTCATGGCTGAGTAAGGTGGGTGGAGCCTGTCACGGGGCACTGAACCAACCAAGGCAGGCCCCGGGCACCTTTCTTTAAGTTCTTGGTTCTAAAATATGGGACAAGTCTCAGGACCCTTAAAAAGCCTCAGATGGATGGCTTTGGCTATGTGGAAGAGCAGGTGGGGTAGGCTTCAGTGCAGAGACCAGCCAGCTCTGCCTGAGCTTCAGAGCTGAGGTGGGAAAACCCCAGGCACAGGGGAAAAGCTTTGGTTCTGAAGGCAGCTTCTGTTTGATCTCGGATAAGCCAAATGCTTACAGTGAACCGTATCCCTGGAGATGTCGACTCCACGTGGGCTGACAACTTCCAGTTTCTGAATGGGATTTCATATACTTTTATTTTGGCAATAAATAATGATTCTTTACATCCTGTGTGGACTTTCCCAGAGAGCCTGCTACTTTTATCCTCACAGAAACTGTGCTGTGTGCTTTGGGTGAGCTGAAAATATAGGTCTATCATTAATCTGAGTACAGATAGCAGGTAATTATGAACTTTTAGCCTAAATAAAATAAAAAAGCTGGTGATTTAGTCTTGAGTATGAGACTGAGGTTGAAGAGTTTTATAGTTTTTGGAACTCAAAGAAAAACAGGTGGTGTGTGTGGAGTCCAGGTGTGGGGGGACACTGGATAACCCCAAGTCTTCCCGGAGGTGACTTGTCTGACTTTAACTAGACTCTCCAGCAAGTATCTGCCCTCCTGGTTTCTTAGTCACTTAAAGCCACATCTTAGTTGACTGCCTACTGTGTGCCAGGGGCAGAGTCCTGCTCATTGTAGACAGATGAGGAAACAGATAAAGGCTGTTAGCTGGAGAGGAAGCCGGAGGAGACTAGGGTGAAGGCGAGGGACCAGAAGTCAGCAAAGCCTTTCTCTCAGGGGCACCGTGAAACACCTGGCCTACATACAAACACACTCACATCACAGTTGTGATGTTCTGAGAGCTCAGGCAGGAGTAGAGAAATGCCAAGGCAGAGGCAGGTAGTGATAGCCTTGTACAGCTTGTGGTTGCTCTGTGAGCTCACACCAGCCTGTGTGGGTCAGGGCTGTGCTGAGGTACCACCAGCATCCATCTCTCTTTCTCCTTCCTCATCTCTATCTTTCCTCTTTTCCCTACCCTCCTCCCGGTTCTCATCTACCTCCACCTCTCTCCTCCTCCTTCCCCCTCTTCTTCCTACTTCTCCATACTGCTCTCTCCATCTTATTCTTCTCTCCCTTCCCCTCTCCCCTTCCTCCCTCTCCCCCCTCTTCCTTTCCTGCTTTCCTTCTACCCTCTCTAAAGCCCCCGCTTCAGCTCACTCCACCAGTGCACCCTCTGACTTCTGGTTGGGGGCAGCAGACACTGAGTCCTGCCGTTTCTCTCGTAGGTGAGCTCAGGTGAGGAGCTGTGCAGCTCTCTGAGGAGAAGACTCACCGACCTTGACTCCAGGCTGCCCGCCTTGCTGGAAGCCAAGATGCTGGCCCTGTCAGGTAACTGCGGAGGCACTGGGGAGTTTCAGTCACTGACCAGTGTGTGGGTCATTCCAGCGGCCTGGAAGCTGAGGCAGGAGGATTACAAGGTCAGGACCTGGTCTGTGCTGTGAGTTCTGTGCCAGCCTGAGTATTTTAGAGAGGTAGAGAAGGGAGCTCAATGGAAGAGCCATTGCCTAGCATGTTCAAGGTCCCTAAACACACACACACACACATACACATACACACAAACACACTCGCATATACACACACATACACATACATATACACTACACATCATATACACATATATACAAACACACTTACGATCTCACACACATAAACACACACACATACATATACACATACACACACACACTCGCATACACACACACATACATATACATATACACTACACATCACATACACATATATACAAACACACGATTTCACACACATAAACATACACACACATACACAAACAAATTCACATTTACACACACACACGTATACCATTCATCACACATACACATATACACACACAGACACATTCACATATACACATATAAACACACTCACATACACACACACATGCATACCACACAAATATACAAACACACTCACATATACATATATACATATACCACACATCCACATATATACACACAAACACACTCAAATATAAGCACACATATACACACCACACAAATTATACACATACATACATACACCACACATATCATACACACACAAACACACTCACATATACATAAATAACACATACATACACAACACATACATACACATAACACACATACACACGCACAAGTTTCTACTGAACTTAGAAAACGAGCAGTGTCTCAGCTCACACCCTTTGCACGCCAGCGGTTTTTAGTGGATAGGTTTCTGCCAATGCTCAGAAGCTGGGGACACAGCATGAAGGGTCTTGCTGTCACTTGGACGCTGGTTTCAAACATTCCCCCCTCAAATTTGCTGGTTGATTTGATGTTCATAATAACAGTGTCAGGCAGGTGCGGGGGAGCAGAGGGGAATCAAGGCTGTGGGGTATGTCCTTCCACAAGTTCTTGAAATGAGCACAGCAATGGCAGACCAGTGGCAGGAGTCCAGACGTCCCCCTGTGTGACGGATGGATCTTTAGCCCAGTTATGTAAACCACAGCCTTGAAGAGATCTCTGGGATTTATAAGCTGGATGAATGCGCAGCCCATCGGCTTTAGAGGAATCAGAATTTAACGGGAAGGTGTAATAATTGCACGTGTGGGTTTTCAGTGGTGTTTTAAGGAGCGCAGTGCCTGGCAGCTTCTGTTCTTCACATCGTTAAACACTAATGCTGCCGCTAACGAGCGGCTTGGTCCCCGACGCAGCCAGGCGTGGCATTTACAACCCTAGAACATGGTGGCTGAGCATGTGGCCTGCCTCGTAACTGCCTCCTGAGCTACTTAGTTGGAGTTATGGCCTCGCTTGCAGAGAGCGGGAGGGAAGATGGAATGCCGTTCTGCCTCTGAGTTAGGGTTTTGCCTGTCTCAGCCGATACATCTTCCCCCGAGAACAGGTAAATGAGCTTCTCTTCTCGGAGCCCAAGGGAAAAAAAGAGTGTGACGCAAGAGGCAGAACCCTCTACCATCAGTCTTCTGTCTCGAGAAGCTTAGGGAACTCTACAATTTCTAAAAAAAAGATATTGTGAGTGTGTGTTTGTATGTGTGTGCGTCTGTCTGTCTTCTGTGTGTGTGTGTGTGCCTGTGCATGTGAGTACTGGTGTCCAAAGAGGCCAGGGGTATCATGTCCCCTGAAGCTGGAGTCACCTGCTGCTGCATGCCATTTGATGTGGGTGCTGGGAGTTGAACTCGAGTCCTTTGGAAGAATAGCCTGTGTTCTTAACAGCAGAGACTTCTGCCCAAATCCGCAGCCTAGGATCTTTCTCGGGAAGGCTCAGGCTCAGCATAGCGTTAGGGAGAGAAACGAGGCTGAAAGAAATTCACGTCCCCTGTGTGCATCCTCTGTTGAGGGATGATTTGTTTGTGGTTTGATATGATACGGGAGGAACGAAGTGCCCGCCCTGCCCCCTCCCATGGGTTCTTGGATTGGAGAGGTCATTCCCTGAGCTGAGATTTTTCAGGAAGAGAGGCAGGCGGTCATCAGCACGCACAGTCCTGGATGATCAAGACTGAGAGAGTGTCCACAGCGCAAGCTCCGTGGAGTTTGAGACCAGCTTCTTGGATAATTACCTCTGCAACTGGAGCATGGGTTGAAGTGACCCCCACTGTCTTTGTAAGAGGGGAGGTAAATGTTCAGAGATGCCCAAGAGACAGACAGTGGGAGAATACGAGAGCCAGCCTCGGTGTCCACACACACCGGGAAGCACCGTCATGGGCTTGGGTAACCTCTATTTCAAATGTATTTTTACTTCATTTTATCACTTTAAGACAAGTCTCAGCAAGTAGCCCAGGCTAGCCTAGAACTTAACCATTCTCCTAACTAAACTGAAGTTTCAGGCTGGTGACACCACACCTCTTCCAGATAAATTCTTTTCACTGTTGTCTTAGCAAAACTATGACGGTCTCTAGTCAACCACCTCACAGGAGAGCAGACAGCTCGGCAGAGCCTATAGATGACTCGACCCTCCCTGCCCCCACTGCCTCCCAAGGAAAATCTGGGACAGGTCACCTGTGAGACTCCTTCAGGGTTGCCACTGACTTTCCGAGTCTTTGTCAGCAAAGTCTAGCTAGGTCTCTGAGGCTTGGCTGTGAGGTCAAATTCGGGCAAAATAATGTCTGGGGGGCAGGGTAGTGGTTTTGTGACGGCTGCAGCTATGATGCTACCTGCCTCTGAGGGAAGTCATCCAAATTCTTTCTATGTTAAACATTCATTTCTTGAGCCACACACATCTCTAAGTGCTTGGATTAAGGAAAGGTCTGGGTTTAGTGATGGCATCTGTGGTATACTTCATCCTAACATTCACTCCTCAGAGGGCCAGGACACTGCCTGGTCCCCCCCAACCCCCTGTTTAGTCCATGCCCATGGTGGGGGAATATTCCCAGCATTTAGTCTGCAATCAGCCTCTTTAACTAAACGGTGCAGTATTTACGGGGAGGGGTTTTGGATAGAAAGTTGGGCTGAAACCTGCCCCATGGCTTATTCCTGTGTGACCCTCGGCAAGATATGGAATTCTCTAGATTTCAGCCGTGAAGTCAGAACAACAATGCGTATTTCAGTGAACATAAGCACCGTGTGTTACACACTACGGAGAAAGAAATGTTACCGTCAGCCGAACAATGAGGCAGTGCCTTCCGCTCAGAGTCCCCATTGTACGCTCTGAAAGAGCTCCTTCCCGAGTGTTTCGGCTTGAAGATCACATGCCATTCCTTTGAAAGGGTAATACTCAGACGCCTTCATCTTCATCGTTAAAGGCTTCTGAGACATCTGTGGGTGTCAAGCTCGGAGATGGATGTTTCCACTCAGCTTCCATCCTCTGAGTTGGCAGAGCCGTGGGCTGCAACGTTTTCCTCCACGAGATGACTTCGGGGGTGGGGTGGGGGTGGGGTGGGGGTCTGCTAGGCTGGTACATGCCTCAAGGTTTTGCTTTTTGTTTGTGGTGTGTGCCTGTGAGCACATGTCCATGCATGTGCACGTGGGAGGCTGGAGATCAATCTCAGATGCTGCTCAGGAACCTACCATGTTATCATCATCACCACCATTAATTATTATATACTGTTTGTTTACTTCTGAGACAAGCTCTTTCAGTAGGTCCTATTGCTCCACAGCTGGGCCAGCCTGGCTCAGGGATTCTTCTGCCTCCATCTCTGCAGTGCTGGGGTTACAAAGGCGCCACCACAGCCAGCCGTTCACCAGGATGCTGGGACTTGAACTCAGCTCCTCATGCTTGCCGAGCGATCCCCCAGCCTCTGGACTGACTGCTACAGGGCAGCTCACCAAGCTTCGTGTTTGCATCTTGTGACAACTTCACACGTGCACAGTTTATTTTGCTGCGTGCACTCCCTGTCTCCCCCCTCCACTCCATCTTGACCCTTCTCAACAAGTCTCCCGACTTTCACGTCCTTCTTTCTAATGACCTCGCTGAGTTTAACTAGAGGTGCTGGCACGACCATGGGACTGGAGCTGCTGGCATATGGGTGACTTGACCAGTGGTAACTCTCTTGCAAAAATGACTTCCCTTTTCCTGCAGCTGTTAACTTCTAACAGCTCCTCAGCTAGGGGCGGGCTGTCCCTGCTGTAAGGAAGACTGGCTGGATCTAGGACAGGTCCTGTGCAGGTGCAGTGGGTCCCTGAGTGCACAGACGTGTGTCATGTCGAAGACAGGGTTTCGAAGCATCCCTCCCACCCCCTCACACTTTTTCTGCCCTCACTTCCCACATGGTCCCTGAGTCTCGGGGTGATAGGGATGACAGGTCCCGAACTCATCGAGTTTTAAATGTGAGTTCTTTCCTGATCTCACAAAAAACTGACGTCGACAACCTGCACTATATTGAGCCTTGGACCATCAGGTGTGGCTGGTGACTCAGCCACAGAAACCAACTGGTTCCTCACCTCCTGGATGCTGGCCCCCAGATGATCAACCTCTTCCCAAAGAGTCCCCTTCTATTTTCATTTCTGTCACCATCTTCATCACCACCACCATCTCCAGTGTATGTATTGTGAACCACAGGTGTGCCTGTAGAGGCCAGAAGAGCAATGCCCGATCCCCTGGAACTGGGCTCTTAACCGCCGAGCCAAGTTTCCAGTGCACGTCCTCTTTTCCTTCCCTTCCTTCCTCCCTCCCTCCCTCCCTCCCTCCCTCCCTCCCTCCTTCCTTCCTTCCTTCCTTCCTTCTCTCCCTTTCCCTCTCCCTCCCTCCCTCCCCCTTTCCCTCCCTCTCCCTCCCTCCCCTCTCCTTCCCCCTCTCCCTCCCTCTCCCTTTCTTGGTGAACCAGTGAGTTTCACTAAGATTGCTTACAGGAACACAAGCATTTTGCCAGAAGCAAGAGTAAAGCCACTAGGAGTTTGGGGTTGATATCGTCAGTCCTCTGTAGACACCCCTAAATGGAGACTTGTTGAACCAAGTGTGGGGTGGGTTTAACTTCAGTACAAGGTGGCAGAAGTAGTCTCTTTGCATTTTAAGGGTTCCGGGAGTTTTACCCATTTGCCAGCGTGGATTGTCCTCAGTTTCTCTGCTTTGTGCCATTTGAATGGGCTGAAGCGGCTCTGCAGCTTCTATTTACACTCCCAGTGACTAATGTTGTCCAACATGTGCACATGTGTGTTGGCCATCTGCATAGGCCCTTTGTAAACGGCCTGGGAGGCTTTGTTCCGTTTATGCTGTTATTTCTGTTAATTGTTGATTTGTAAAACTGAATCCTTTGTCAGATGTCTGTAGCAAATGATCTGTCCCAGTTTGACTTGACTTCCCCTCTCCCCTCCCAGTCCCCTCCCCCATCCTTCTCCCCTCCCTTCTCTCCCCTCCCCTCTCCCATCCCTCCCCTCTCCTATCCTCCTCCTTCCCCTCCCCTCTTCCCTCCCCTCCCATCTCCCCTCTCCTTTGCTTTTCCTTCCCCACCCTTTCCCTTTATTCCCATTTTGTCTTTTTAATTTCTTTACTTTTGACAATCTTTTGTAGCCTAGGCTGGCTGAAAGCTTGCTGTGTAGACAAAGTTGGCCTTGAACTCCTGAGCTTTCTGCCTCCACCTTCCAAGTGCTGGGACTGCAGATGCACTGTGTCCAGCGTCCCTGCCTGTCCTCTTCTGATGAGCTGAAGGAAGCTTGTCCGGATGAGGCCTATTTATCAGGGCTTTTCTTTGACTGTCGCTGTTCCAGAGCCAGTTCATCGTGCTTTCTTATTTCCTGCATGTAGCGTCATAGTTCTAACTTTGTTTCACCCCTGCGGTGGGTGGTTTGTGTGAGGTCCACAGTGTGGTCAGGTCTCCCATTGCCCCTCATAGATAACGAGTTGTGTTGGCAGCATCAGCTGAGATGATTTTCTTTCTTGATTCATGGAAGCAATGCCTGGGGGTCTTTAATGCAGACTGTTTGATGGCTCTGGCTTATCTAAGTTTTCCTTTTTTTTTTTTTTTTTTTTTAGCATTTTAGGATGGGCACATTCACTTCTACCAAAAGGCCTCATAAAATTTTGATAGGAATTGTATTAAATCTATGCATCAATCTGGGGCAAATTGAAACCCTAGGAGCACCGACTTTTCCAGGGGGCATTTATAGTTTATCTCTACCATTATTTACGTCTATTCCCCCTCAGTGGGTTTTCAAAAGCAGTTTCTGGTTCTTCCTCGGGTCCTTTAAACTCACCCTACATACTTTCTAGTCCTAAGGTATGCTGTAAACTATATTTCAGAGAAACTGTCTCCCCGTGGCTGCTGCTGCTGTTTAGCCATACGACTGATTCTTGTACCTGACCGCCAGCCACCTGTGGTTTCTACGGCCACCTGCAATTCAAGTGTTATTAGATCGTATTTCACAACAGGTTTATGCCAAACACGCTTGTTTATCTCACGTCATTTTAGTTAGGGCCTCTGCAGCTGTGATAAGAACACTGGCCAAAAGCAACCTGGGGAGGGGAGGTCACGGACCGGACCGTCACTGAAGGGAGCCCAGGAACCCAAAGCAGGAATTGAGGCAGGGACCACAGAGGAACGCTGCTTACTGGCTTGCTTTCAGGATTGTGGTCAGCTGCCTTTCTTCTCGGCCCGGTACGACCTGTCCAGGGATGGCCAGGAGTGAGCTGGGCCATCCTACACCGATTAACAATTCCAGCAGGCATACCTACAGGCTGGTCTGATGGAGTAAACATCTCAACTGACGTTTCCCCTTCCCAGCTGTGTTAAGACTAGCCATCAAATATGTTTCCCATTTTTGTAAGGGGGAGGGTTTAATTTATCTGCAGTTTAATCGTGAGGCCAGTGCCTTTCCACCGTGCGTGCTGTCCTTGGACATGTGGGTACTGAAGGGACTGATTCCTGGGACTTTTCCGGGCCCCACTGGACGTCTCTGTGTTGTTTTCAGAGGCCCTGACCCCCCAGTGGGCCAACTGCTTGGTGTTGCAGCAGTAGACTGTTGTCTCCAGCGTTCAGGGAATCTCACTACAGAAAATACCAGCATGAGGGGGGCAGGACTGAAGAGCCCCCCCCACACACGCTGGAGGAGGTTCTGATAAATGAGGTCTGCTGAGGGAGGATCATTCTCCTCTGGGGACGTGGCAGGCTGCTCACACCCTGACGGATGGTCTCCACACCCGTGTGCATATAGACAGTACTGATCAGGGGTCATTAATATCACAAAGGCATGAAGCTGGGAGGAAGACATGGCGTAGGTACCAGAGGGAGGTCAACGGATATAGTGGTGGACAGATGCGCTCAATATGCGTTCTATAAATGTGTGAAACTTTCAAAGGATACAAATATTATTTGAAAAGCACACACACAAAACCTCCCCTCCTCTCTCCCACTGTGCTGCAGGAAGTTGCTTCTCTACAGCCAAGGAGCTCACGGAGGAGATTCGGGCCTTGTCGTCAGAGCGGGAAGGACTGGAGGTGCTCCTGGGCAGGCTGTTGGCACTCAGCTCCCGGAATGTCCGAAGACTGGGCAGCGTCAAAGAGGACTACCTCAGGTGCAGGCAGGACCTGAGACTCCAGGAAGCCGCCCACAGTGAGTAGCCCCCAGCCAAAGCTTCGGTCCTGTGGCTAGATCACCTTACTGTGACAGTATCACAGAGCAGTCAGACAGTTCATGGGGAACACTGCTGGCAAGAGCCTTGGATAATGGGCTAGGGTCATCTATGAGCTTTTATTTTGCCTTTCTCTAACCTTTTTCTGCTCTGCGTTGATGGACACAGTGAACTATGTAGCTCCCCCCCCCCCATCCTGAGCTGGAGGCTCTCCCTTGGTTCGGTCTTCTAGGATCAGGTTACACTGGGGGACTAAGAAGGGACCAGGGGGTGACTCTTCTGTCAGGGTTTCCTCTGAGGGTTGATTTTCTCCCCGGGGGAAGGACATGGGTAACTGGTACTGGCCTACAGAGGGCCAACATGCTATGTGTCCTGTGTTCCACTTAACAGATGCCACCTGCATATTGTTCAAAGTGCAAACAAGGCCTGCCACTGCCGAGTGAGCAGGTTTTAAAGTTCTCCTGAACTGTGTGAGCTATTATTACGCCCTGTTTGAATCAGATGACTGGTGAACTGTGGTGTCTCTTACCAGTGAAGCTTCAGCTGGCTCAACAGCTCAGAGCAGAGCATTGTTTTCTTTAACTCTCTCAATTTTCTTTTAAAAATATCTCATTTTTATTTTAAAATGTCTGTGTGAGTGTGAGTTTGTGTGTGTGTGTGTGTGTGTGTGTGTGTCTGTGTGGGTTTGTGTGTGTTCATGTAGTACCTGGAGAGGCCAGAAGAGGGCGCCAGATATCACGTGGGTATTTGAAACAAAACTCCCCAGTTCTTTGTAAGAGCAGCCAGTGTTCTTAACCACTGAGCCCTCTCCTGGGTCTCTCCCCACTTTTAGAATAGAATAGAGTTCATTTGGGGTCATGGGAAGGGAACAGAGGCAGAGAAAGAGAGGAGACAGAGAAGGACGGAGGTGGGGGAGAGAGTAGGGGCAGGCCAGGAACATATAGGGGCGGGAGGGAAGAGAGGGAGAAAAGGGTCAGACAGAGCAAAGGGGGTCAGAGAGAGGAAAGGGTCAGAGAGTCTCTTTTTGTGTGTTATTTTGGCGTTGGTCACACAGAGGTCAGAGGGCAACCTTCAGGAGTCAGTTCTCAGTCCACCTTTAGGTGGGCTCACCAAGCTTGCACAGGTCTCTGCCCATTGAGCAACCTCACCCATCCCTTTCTCTTTTAAAGGCCAAGCCTTCTATTTATTTGTTTGTTTATTCTGCCATATGCTGCCCTAGCCTGTGTGTGGAGTGTCCGTAGCACAGTACTGAGGGACTACCAGGCTCCCAGGCCCTGGTGACTGAATGGAGCAAGGTAGAGGTCCAGCAGACTTCGGCAGCTGATGCTTTTTGTTGTTGTTGTTTCTAAAAGTCTGTGGATAAGGAAAAGGGAAATGTTTCATAGTGTTACCACTCAGTTTTTACACAAAACGAGGGAATAGATTGTATCAAAGAATAAAGAAAACGTAAACAGATTTGAGCAAATCTAATGCAACAATATTTTCATTTGAATGGTGAGTGAGCTCTTAAAGCCATTAATACCTTAAAAAACCCTGCCATGCTGAATCTCAGCATTGTTACTTCACTAAATACTTTCAAGATGATGAATAAAACATAAACAAGTGGAACGGGGATTGTTACAGGAACCGAACCGCAGATGCCTCTCGTGCTTTGGCTAGCTTTAGGCTGGGCCTTCCTCTCCCTGTGTGCACGAGGCTGAGGAGGAGGCTGGGCCTTCCTCTCCCTGTGTGCACGAGGCTGAGGAGGAGGCTGGGCCTTCCTCTCCCTGTTGCTCGAGGCTGAGGAGGTGTGGCTTTGGATCACTCCAGTGAACGATCCAAGCATCGATAAGAACATAGGTAACAAAGAAATTACAAATGAATTTCTGGGGCGCGGGGGGGGGGGGATTTCTGGGGCACAGAGGACCGGCCCATGCTTGCTCTTCAGTTGTCATGGTGTGATGCCCTCTCCTGATGTCTGCAGGTACTGCACACACGTACACGAGTACAGTCGGGTGTGCATTCAAACCTATTGAAATGCAATGAAACCAGGTCAGAGTCTGGGCTCAGCTGCCTTTGGATCTTGAGAGGCTTCAAGTCAGAAGGAACTCTGTGTTCAAGGTCAAATGGAACTCAAGCAAGTGGGAAAGGTGAATCTGGGTCTGTATGGGCTGACGCACCATAATCTTTTCAGTCCTAAGCCACATACCTGTTTCTTAGGTCTTAAAATTAAAAAACAAAAACGAAAAGACCAACAACCGTGTGAGCCGTTTAGGCGAGGTTATACACACACTGAGCAGTGCCCCCAGGAGCCTGTAGAGGGCGCTCCAGGCACTTGTGAACTACCAGATGTGGGTACTGAGAACTGAACTCAAGTCTCTGTAAGAGTAACACATGTATTTAATTGCTGAGCCATGTATGCATCCTGTAGATAAAATATCTTAAGATAAAACTAAGATGTGAGCAATATATAACATTGTTTGTATGCATGTTTAGGTATGGATGCACATGTGAGTAGGGGTCAGAGGTTAACCTTGGGTGCTATTTCTCAAGCACCTTCCACTTTGTTTCATTTTAAAATCTCCTCTAACTTGTCAATTTGCTTAGACCAGCCGAGCAGAAAGCCCCAGGGGTCCTCCTGTTTCTGCCCCTACAGGCCTGGGATTACAAGTGTGCCTCCTCTTCCCAGCTTCTTATGTGGGCTCTGGGGCCTGAACTCGGGTCCTTGTGCTTAGTGTTAAGCTATATCTGTACCTCAATACAGAACATTTATAAAAATGTCTCTAACAGTGTTTGCAAAGGTCAAAGAGAGCCGTGTTGGGATGGAGGAACAGTTCTTAAGCTCAGGGATGTGAGCACTGTTGTTCTTCTGAGCGCCTTTATTACACAATGCCAGACCCAGCCAGGGGGTGAGAGACAAACATAACGGCCCTTCACAGCTCCCCGTGACTTCCTATTGCTGCTGTTGCTCTGAACTTGACCTTGGTACCTGGTGACTGTCAGTTCAAGGATGATGAAAGCTGTTCGTATCCCGAGCAGCTGAGTGCCCCTTCAAGCTCTAGGAGTCTCTTTCTGTAGGAGAAGGAAAACTTTTCTCATCCAAGGACCAATTGGCAGTGTTGTTCATGCAGAGAGCTCTTACTGGCAGGAAGCACCTCTGATAGCCATCAGAGATGGACCAACCTGTCTCACCATGGAGATGTCCTTGTGTCTTCTGTCCCTGGCTAACTTGTGCATTCGCTGCTTCTAAGTCTTACCCAGTATGGTGGCTTCAGGCACGAGTCTCTGTTCACTTTGGGGGACAAAAGAGTGATGTGAAGTGTTCGTTCTTTCTTCCTTGGTTTGGACTGTGGGTGAAGACCTTGGATCTCCTTGACAACAGTGACAGGGTGACTTCCCTGAAGATGATGGAGTGGTCCCATTTGGATAGTTATTGGTTTGCTTTAACTTTGATGCAAGGTCTCCTGTAGTTAAGACTGGTCTTGAACCCCATGTATAGTAGAGGGTGTTCTTGAACTCCTAATCTTTCTGCATCCACCAGCTCGGGGCCAATATTAGGGTCGTGCAGTTACTAATACCTAGTTTGTACTGTACTGGAATTGAACACCAGGCTTTGTGTACACTGGGCAAGCACTCTGCCAGCCCAGCAGTCTCAGCGCTGAGTTGGAGGTTCAGATTGGGGTGATGGGAAAGGGGCAGAAACCCAACAGCCTCAAGGGCAAAGGGCAACATATATGGCTTCTGCCTTTGAATACATAGCCTTCTATTGTCGTGACACAGGCCTGTGAAGAGGAGAGGGAGAAGGACTTTAGCTTGGAGATTTCCAGTCACACACTTGGATTCTGAGGAATGTTTTGGTAGAACGGAGCAAAATGAAAAAGTGACCTCTGTGTCCCCTGCACTAGCAGCCTTTATTTAATGTAAATTTTATTTTATTTTTTTAATAAGGGAAAGTGAGGTAAAAAAATTAGCAATCAATTTTAGGGTTTTTTTTCCCCTAGAAAAAAAAGAACCTTAAGATTTTTACAGCTGTTTCTCTATCTCCTGTATATGACTTGATAATCTGTATTATACTTTATTAACACTGTTGATTTCATACTAGGACTTGGTTATAAAGAAACCAATGTGGAGGGAAGAGATTTCATCACAGAGTAATCAGACTAGAATTTAAATAGGACATCATTAGTATGGTAATTCGTTTCTCTGAGCCTGCCTGGGTAGATCTGGGTTTACAGCTGGTGAGCCTTCAGGACTCCCTGTTGGGATCCAAGCAGTTTCCAGGGAGAAGGCCAAAGGGTAGAATTTCATATTTCTGGGAAATATGAGCTAAATGTAGAGCTTGTTCATATGGACATCTGGTCAACCCCAAACCATCAGTAGACCACTGTCAAGTCAGTTTGTCATCCCTCCTGATTTCCATCTCCACAGTCCTTGAAGGGATTGAGTTAAGCAGGATGGTGTGGACCAATCAGCCCAGGGAACACAAAGCCAGGCAGCAAAGTAGTTGTTACTTTGATAGTTTTTAGGATTTAGCGGCAACAGCCCTGCTCTGTGAGTGGTAGTGTCTCTTGTCCAGCTTCTCAGAAGTTTAAAAGTGAGCCCCTCACAGACCTTGTCCTCCATTGCTCTTTACTGTCTCCCCAGTTTGCACCTCTTGGGCCCCTGGCTTATGCACAGAGGAGTTAGACCTAGTGTGGGTTTTATTGTTCATAGTGAAGGAATGGTTTCTGATATGTCGTCATCCCTTTTTGGTGGTATCTCCCCTCTCACCACCTCCCACAAGAAGCAGGCATTGTGCTAGAGCTGGACATACATGTAATTACTACATCCCTGAACTACTAATGCTGTCAGCTATGGTGGGAAGACTGTTTCATGCATGGGGAAACTGAGACAAGGTTGCATCCTCTGGCCTCACAGAGAGAGGCCTGAGAGGCCTTTGCTTCTAAGGTTTCACCTTGACACGGTGTTTTGTTTTGTTTGATTGGGTTCCCAAGAAGGGCTTATCCCTCAAGCTCACTACCACAGCTGAGCACAAGCAGGAGGCTCTGGTGCTCGCCAGAAGCCCACTGAAGGGTTGGCGCGTAGGTCATACAGGAAGCTGCTGAACCAACTCAGTTCTTCACTAAGCTTGAGATATGGCTTTTCTCATGCTTACTCTACCGCTGGAGCCCAAAGGAGAGACATGTGCATCTCCTGGCTAGCAAAAGGCTGCTCTTGTGTTTCTCACCGTCTCCTGTTCTCCCCACTAGACTCACTAAAGCAACACTTCATTCCAAAACTGTGCAGTGATCTCCTGGTCTGCTGGTCAATGTGGCCCTAGGAACTGAAGGAGGGGAGGAGGGGAAGGAGGGGCCCCGGAAAATTGTGGATGGAAATTCTCTGCTTTTGAAAGCTGGTGGACAGGATGGCCTATGAAACTGTCATGGGCTTTTCCTTGGGCAACATAGGTTTTCAGTGGCTTCCCACCTGTGCCCAGAACAAAGGGCATTCAGTGTGCAGTTGAAGAGCTCTTCCCTTTCTCTGTGGACACAGGCAGGAGATGCTGCTGGACCATGCTGCAGGAAGATGTCCTCTCCCCGTTTCTTCTCTCTCCAGCCATCACCTCTTCCATGGGTCCATCACCTCCTCCATGGTTCCATCACCTCCTCCATGGTTCTATCACCTCCTCCATGGTTCCATCACCTCCTCCATGGTTCTATCACCTCCTCCATGGTTCCATCACCTCCTCCATGGTTCCATCACCTCCTCCATGGTTCTATCACCTCCTCCATGGTTCCATCACCTCCTCCATGGTTCCATCACCTCCTCCATGCGTCCATCATCTTCTCATTCCTCCATCACCTCCTCATTCCTCCATCACCTCCTCCATGGGTCCACTACCTCCTCCATGGTTCTATCACCTCCTCTATGGGTCCATCATCTCTTCCATGGGTCCATCACCTCCTCCATGGGTCCATCACCTCTTCCATGGGTCCATCACCTCCTCCATGGTTCCATCACCTCCTCCATGGTTCCATCACCTCCTCCATGGGTCCATCACCTCTTCCATGGGTCCATCACCTCCTCCATGGGTCCATCACCTCCTCCATGGGTCCATCACCTTCTCGTCCCTCCATTACCTCCTCATTCCTCCATCACCTCCTTCATGGCTCCATCACCTCCCCATGGCTCTTCCCTCCTCTTCTGGAGTATTTTGCACCCTCAGCTCCCACCACCCACTTCTTGCATTCTTCCAGCTCCATCCTGATTACTTCTCTGTTACCAGTACTGCACTGCATTCCCCCATAGTGCCTCTCACTGCCCCCAGGAGTCTGCACAGGACAAACCTTGTCCATGGTCCCTGTCCTCCCTGCCTACATTTGCAGCTCGTGTTTTCCTGGTTTCTGGCCTGATCTTGGAAGGGCGACTGTTACTTCTGCATTAATGCTCCGTGACTATTCATTCCGTTATGCTGTGTTTAATGGAATACTTAATGGCATCTATGAAGAAGCCCACAGACTATAAATAACACCCTCTTTGGTATTAAAAGGGTTTTATACAATATAAAATTTAGAGCACATTTTTTTTTCACCAAGAGCTCTGACATTAATATTCATAGCCCCAAAGTAGCAGCTATTGTATCTTAGCATAATGAGTTTGTGGTATGTCTCAGAGTCGTTACAGTTGTGCCCTCTGATGACAATTACAAAGGTCCTCTTGTCCTGGAGGCTCCATTACAGCTGTAAACCAGCTTGTGGCTGTCACCATAAAATGTATTAGGGCACCTGAGCACAAATCCAAGGGGGAGACAGACTTAATGACCAAACCTGAACCTGCCTTGGATGGTGTATGGGCAAAGAAACTTCTAAACTAAATTCTTCTGTCTTTCTTATTGATTGAATTGCTTGAGTCCTATAAATTAGATATAATGAGGTCCCTAGACATTGGATCGGGAGATTTGACATGAAGACACCCATAGATTTCCGAACTCTCTCTCTGTTTTTCTGTGTCGCTTAGGAAAAAACAATCCAGTTCTTTCTATATTGACACGAGGAAATGTTATTGTTTTTAATTCCTCGTGGAGAGCTTTGATGTGGGGATGGGGAGGGGACGGTTTCAGGAAAGTAGATTTGCTTTTGTAGCCTGAAGAGATGCAGAGGGGCTGGTGTTGGGGTGATGGGCTTACCCGTGGAGCTGCTAGAGGGCACATTCACCTCCCAATCGCCACCTTCCAGGAGGTGAAGAAAGCCAGTGGGACTGAGCATGTGCAGGTACAGCAATGTGGGGAGCTTGGTTCTCAGCCTGGTTTCGCACTGCACTCTGACTGCCAGGCCGAGTCTCACAGCCGAGTCTCTGCAATGCCTGTTTTCCCCGCTGCTGTTACCGGATGTCCGAAGAGAAGATACTGAAGGGCTTTTGGAAGATGGCGACAACATCTAGGCTCAGTCTGCGGAGTCTCCAGGAAATTAACGGGGCAAAGTCAGATAGCAGCTATCAGAAGTGGTGGGCAGTGCCCGAGTGATTGGTACATAGCAGAGTTAAACAGGGAGTTTCACAAAGCAGAAGGGAGCAGGTCCTGTCCCTAGTCCACCCTGGGTGTGCTCTCTGGGGGGGGGGGCAGCTTTTCTCTAAGAAGTTGCAAAAGGATACTATATTAGAATTGTTTCAAATATGGTTAAAAAACAAAGAGGGGGGTTCTATTTAAAGGTAACACAGAGAGGTGGTAGATAACCTCGGACTTTTCTGAGACCCAGGCTCTTGGCTTTCTGTGTGTCAGCCTTCAAAGATGTGCGACCCACTGATAGCTTGGTGCTTCAGGGCTGGGTTTCTTGAGGCCGCCACTGTCACCTTGTGTCTCAGACACCTTCTCAGGGAAACTGGCTTTGGCAGCCCATGAAGGTCAGTGTCAGGGCAACAGTGTTTGCCAGGAATGCATGTCTGATGGGATCTGCCACCCCTGACTTCTAGAGGGGCCCTACAACCCACAGGACCAGCACCCACCCAGCCTCCATCAGCAATGCCCTGCCCCCAGTGGCTGTCACTGGAAATGCCCTTACTTGTCTGGCACTGACTTACAAATCTCGGAGTATGCTTTTGATCTATCTTCTTCCAAGACAATTGGAGGCCCCCAGGAATCTACCTGCAGACAGTCCCCGTCCACCTCAGATTTGTTGCCATGCTCTGAGGCTTTTGAGTCACTTCTCTGTGGTGTGTCCTCATTGACACTGAATGCACAGGTGGTCTCGACCATACCCACCCTTTTGTGTCATTGTGACCAAAGAGAAAGTAAACTTAAGGGGAAGGATTCATTGGTTTCATGATTTTGGACGGTTCTGTGTAACTTTAGTTTTTTCAAATCTTATTTTTAATGATGGTTCTTAAATGCTTTAACCTCCCTTGTAGCCCACCACCCACCAGAGGTAGTGGGAAAGAAAGGATACAGGGGAAGTGGGCCTGTTTAGAAAGGTTCTTTGGAGCAACTCCTGTCTGTGTTGTCTGGAAATCGGCAGTTCAGTTCACAGGTCAGCAGCGCCAGCTCCATCCACTCACAAACACGTCATGGATAAGCCAGCGGTCCAGCTTGGTAGAGTTGGGACAGCAAACAGGAATCAGTGGTGCAGGACCTAGCAGGGACAGCCAGGCCTCAGCCTCAGCAGGAGGGACCAGGGCCAACAGGAACACCCGGAAAAGTTCTCAGCTGTGCCTCCCTCAGGGAAGCAAAGATCAGCAAAGACGGGAGTCCCACAAGCGTTGCACAGTGAGCTCTATAAGCAGAGCTCACTGTCTATTGAATCCTTTTTATGTTCTTCAAACATCATGTGTCCTCCACGGTCTCCCCTCCACATGTGTGTCTGTCTCAGCTGACATCATTCTGCCAATCAGCCTGAGTCTGTGGGAGCAGCAAGAAACGGCAGCACGCCGCCAGATTTTTTTTTTTTTTTTTTTTTTTTTGTGCCTCTCTCTATAGGGTCCCCACAAATGCAGCTCAACCACACGATGTAAGATGGGCTAACGAGTGGGTGTTGTTAGTGAAGAATCTTTCATCACGTGTCCTTTCACGAGCTTGTTTTAGCGGAACATCCCTTTTCTTGTGTCTGCTTCAGGGAAACGTTTGTCCCTCATGTCTTTGCCCCAGCAGAACACCCTTCCACAGTTCTGTCCATCAGGGTTAGGAGGGCGGGGCAAAGCGTTTCACAGGATGGCTGCCAGGAATCGTGAGGGGACACAGGAAGGGGGTGGGAAACTGGAGCACCTAAGGACACAGTCCCCAGATCTACTTCCACCATTACAAAGGCTCAAAAGCTTAGGATATTATTTTTGGAGCCAGTTGGAGCAGAGGAACCTGAGATCTTTGTTGGGAAAGAGTCTGGGGGTGGGGGGTGGGGAGCAAAGCTTGTCCTCAGAGCTCAAGGTCAACCTGGGACATTTCACGGGGTGGACTTTACAGGAGTAAAAACCAGCGATTCAGAAACTTCCCAGCTAGAAGGTATAGGATGTGACCCTCCAAGCCTCAGTAGACACATTCCAAGTGATCTTACTTTTCTCTCTTCCTCTCTCCTTCTGGGTATTGAACTCAGGTCATCAGGCTTGGCAGCAAGAGCCTTTGCATTCTTACCCATCTCCCCATCCCTTTGTATCATTAATCACTAGTCTTACACACTCCCAGCCTTAAATATCGACATCTTCATCACCAGGAGCTTGTTTGATGGGGGATATGTGCTCTGCTCTCTGCACCCCTCCCATGGTTCTCTGCTCTCTGCACCCCTCCCATGGTTCTCTGCTCTCTGCACTCCTCCCATGGTGCTCTGCTCTCTCCACCCCTCCCATGGTGCTCTGCTCTCTCCACCCCTCCCATGGTGCTCTGCTCTCTGCACCCCTCCCATGGTGCTCTGCTCTCTACACCCCTCCCATGGTGCTCTGCTCTCTGCACTCCTCCCATGGTGCTCTGCTCTCTGCACCCCTCCCATGGTGCTCTGCTCTCTCCACCCCTCCCATGGTGCTCTGCTCTCTGCACCACCATCCTTCTCTTCCCCCCTCCTCCCACTGCCATAGAGCTCTGTTCTCTGGCTGCCTAGCTCCCATGATGCTGTGCTCCCTGGCTGCCCCACCCCCATGGTGCTCTACTCTCTGGCTTTTGTACTCAAAGCTTTGTTTGTGGCTTGGCTCCATACTTGCTGAGGCTTCGGGAACCATAAACTCACACAAATGTTTACTGACCCAAGTGACCAACTGTGGGACAAGAGATGGGTCGTTCCATGTATATGGAAATCATTGAGCTCTGGGCTGGATTGCATGTTCACCTGACCCAGAGCCCTGGAACTCAATAGCCCCTGTGATGGGCTGGACAAGGCAGGCAGGGACTCCCTGCGGGGAGGAGGGGAGGAACGCCAGAGTGACTCACTCATCCACCAGCCCTGCATCTCTCTATTGCTGGGATTTCAATCACAGTGCTGTGGAAAGAAAACTGTTTGAAACCTACAGTTGTTGATCTTGGGTTGCGTCTACTAAAATGTTCTTCAAGCTCCAGCGAAGTATCCCGAGTTCATATTGTCCCACTTTCCTGCTCAGGATCACGGCCCGACGATTGGAAACCTGTGGAGCCCATGATTCCTTGCTGCAATATGGCTGGAGAACGGGCTGTCCCTGTGTGAGTGTTCGCTAGGTTCTACTCTGGAGAGAAATGAAGTCGAGAGTTTCCTCCCATGTTTTTGGGCTTTGTGTCAGACTTCCCACCTCACCGACAAATAAATACCTGAGAGAAACAAGTTCAAAGGACAAGGGTTTATTTTGGCTCAGGGTTTCAGAAAGGCCAGACAGCTCACAATCTGGTTCCTTTGTCTCTGAGCCTGTGGAGAGACAGAACAATGTGGTGGAAGGATGGGGAGTAAAGGGGTCCTCCTCAGTATCCCAGAAGCAGAGAAAATGAGCAGGAGCCAGAGCCACACCCCTAGTGACGTACTTCCTCCGCAGGCCCCGCCTTCCACAGGCCTGCTCGCCCCCCCATCTGCCAGGCATTGGTTTAGATCTTGAAACCATGGACCAATTAAACCATTGAGTCCTCATGCTCCAGTCACTACGGAAAGACCCTCACAGCTTTACAGCCAGGGCTGCAGTGTACTAACAGCTTAGGCATTTTTCATATGATGGCATTGATAAAAAGATTAAAAAAAGACATGGGAGGGTTGGAGACTCCCATGTCTCTATGGGTGAGGACCAGATTTCAAGCACACACTTGCCTTCAAAATGAAAACAGAGCCCCTGGAACTTCCTTGGTTGACAGTGAGACCATCTGTCCCAGCACATTCCCATTTATAATTTAAGAATTTTTGCATTTGATTTCCTAGACTTCTGTCATTTATGGAACTCAAAGCTACGTGGATAGCCACCACCATCTGGGTATCATGATGGACGGGTTCAGTTTGAGTATCATTTGCCGCTAGGCCCTGCTTTCCTCCTAGTGGAGGTATGGGCTTCGGTGACTGTCCCCCCAACCCCCACAGTTGTTTGGGCGATGCTGAGAATTTATACAATGCAGGTGGTGGATGAGCCGCTTTTCGTCACTACAACAAAATATCAGACTAACTCGGAAGGAGAGGACGCCTTTTCCTGGAGTCAGGGGGTCCAGCCCACGACAGCAGACACCGTTGCTTCTGGGCCTACACATCATGGCCAAGGGGCATAGTGGGGCAGAACTGTTCATCTCATGGTGAATGGGAACCAGAGAGACTGATGTGAAGCTTTGGCTTCTGTGCCAGTCCTTCGTCCCCATGAAACCAGCTGTGGCTGAGTGACTGTTGATAGTCCTCCTGGAAGGAGGGGGTAGGGAGAGTTATTGGATGTCACCTGAGTATCTGACTTCTCCCAGGTCAAGTGTGGGGAGATTCCTACTGTTAGAAGTAGATGGGCCATACCACACGAAAGAAGAGCATGGGCCCTGATCTCAACAGCATGGCTCCCATAGGGCTTTGTCTAAGCACTATCAGGGAGGTGTATGGGAAGAAACCAATGCCCCACCTCACCTTGCAGTCTGGACAAGGAGAGGGTGCCGCTGTACCTCAGCTCCACGCCTGGTCAAGGGCGAGCTGCTGGGCTAAAGGCAGTTGTTGAATAAACCTGCAGAACATCAGAGCAGCCATCCTTGAGGGTCGACTCTGTTGTTGCAACACCAAGTTAAATAACTCAGCAATTTGGTTTCCCTGTGAAATGCGCCTCACCAGCGTGTCTCACGTGAACATGGTCAGGTGTGAGGTGAGGGCAGAGACCCACTGACTCAGTTGTTCACCCAAGTGTGCAAAAGGTTTCACACCTGAGCCGCAGGTGGGTGGCAGTCAGTGGGGAAGGGCTTTTGAGAAACGCGGTTGCTGGACTTTTCATAGGTTTGGGTCTCACAGCAGAAGTCTTCCCACACTGGAAGGAACCTGGCATCCCATAGATTGCTCTAGGACTGGAAAAGGGTTAAAGACTGACAGCCAAAGACACGCTCGGCATGGCAAGAGAAGACAGTTTGTGTTGGAGGAGGGATGCTTCCAGAAACTCTCCGAGGTTGACACGAGGGGGAAGGTCCTCCAGGAAGACTTTAGGGTTCAGTTTCTGCCCCTCATTACTTCGTGCCATTACAATTTTGCCCAATGAGGACACCGTACTCATCCAGACCTCTAGACTCTGTGCCGTCCTCATCCGTCCTCTGTGCCTTTGCTCTGAAGGAGGTTGTTTCCTTCCCTTCTTGCATCCGCCACTGCTTTGGTCTTTGAACTGGGTCCTGTCTTTCCAAACCACGGCAGCTTCTTCTGAGCCAGGGCATCTAGGCACAAGACTCTGGCAAACAATGCCTGACCACGTACCAGATGCTTCTTGGGCCAAACATCTGAAAAGAATTCTGAGCCTCACTCATCATTCTTGCCTTTGAGTAAAATAGTTTCCTAGTTTTAGCTAAAGACAAGCCTTCAACTAAATTTTCTTCTGTTTTGCAAATGTTGTCATAGACAAACCTAAAGAATAGCTCCACAGCAGGTTCTCCCTGGCTTTCTCAGAGCCTCCGGGGACCCAGAGAACATTCGGACAGACATGTTGCTTTTGAAAATATGTCAGCCCTGTTGAATTGTCTTAACATAATTTGTGACGTGGGATGCTGATGTCCCTGTCACTCACCAAAGCCCTTCCCCCAACAGGAACACTTGGAGTACTATATAAATATCAGTTAGCCTGTGTCCTACATGGGAGGTAGTCATTTTGGGGAAACTGAGGCCATATAAGTGAAACATGCCTGTGCATATATTGAAGTTGGTAGTTAGTATTTGTGGGCATGTGGGGGTCACATGATAGAGGTGTTCAGCCTACTTAGGGGCAAATAAGACAAACTGCTGCTTGATTAGGGGGCAGTAAAAGCCAAATACACCTTCATTAGCTATGGAAGAGCCCTATCACCACAGCACATACAAAGTTCATAGTGAAGTCCCCTCCGGGCCTGTGGGCTCCTCGACAGAAAACACCAGACTAATAAGAATTCCGTCGTGATTGACACCATTTATACAACTTTTTAATGAAAATATAGTTCGTGTTAAACTCAGATAAATTTGGACCCTGATTTTTAATAAGATGGTAGGGTCTCTTGCAGACCCTTTGGGTAGAGTGAATCTTAAAGCTGTCAGGAGACAGATCACTGTGCCTTTCCAGCGCCGGGGTCTTTGACATTCCGTCTGCTCTTTGGAACGAATCTTCTTTTTTCTTTTTGGACCTCATCTTCAGAACGGTAAAAGGACCAAGTAGCCAGACTCTGTCTGCTGCCCCGAGATGCAGTGTAGACCGCATGAGTCCTGCTGTCCTGCCCAGCGACTCCCTTGGGGGCAGTGGATGAGAAGGCTCATGAGAACACCCTCAGCAAGCTCGGTTATTCTCGGGGCGTGCTCTTTATCTCCTCCACTGCGTCCCATTGGTCCCAAGCAAGCGAGTCTTCAAAGTGGAAGCTCCTGATTGGCTGTCACTGTCTGCATCACCAATCAAGCAGTCAGGCTCTCAGGCAGTCTTCAATTAGGTCCTCAGGCGGAAGTTGCCGCCATGGCTGCGCAGGCAGATGAGAACGCCGAGTGATACTCCAGTGTGGTAGCACAGGCCTGAGTCTCCACATGGGAGACATAAGCGTTCCAGGCTAGCTTGAGCTACATAGTGAGACCCTGTGTCAACTCTCTCTCTCTCTCTCTCTCTCTCTCTCTCTCTCTCTCTCTCTCTCTCTCTCACACACACACACACACACACACACACTTGTAGGAGGAGGTGCTGATACTAAAGTCTGGTTCCCTTTATTTGGTCAATAAAGGAGGCCGGGAGCCAGATGCAGGGAGAAGGCACAGTTGGGACTTCCTGGTCCCAGGAGGAAAAGGAGACGAAAGAGAAGGTTTTTTGGCCAGGCTTTGGAAGAAGGACAAAACAATCCTGTCAGACCTCGGGGAAGCTAGAACCAGCGGCCTCTGCCACCAGCTGATGGCCAAGGAGGTGGGCGGAGGCTGGCTGACACAGGCTAGCTGACGAGTTTAGGGTGGAGATTCTGTGCTCAACAATTGTGCTAGCCGGCAAGTTCTAAAGTAATAAAACAGTGTTTTTCATCTGTGGAGCAAAGGTGGAGAGAGGGACAGACAGACAGAGAGAGGGAAGCTGGGTCAATGATGGAGACTTGGCAGAGCTAAGTAAAAAACAAACAAACAAACAAACAAACAAACAAAAAAACAAACAAACAAAAAAAATCAACCAAAACTGGGAGGGGCCAGAGCACGAGCCAGCGATAGGGAAGTGGAGACAGGTTGATCCTTGAGTTGCTGGCTAGTCAAGCCTACTTTTGAATTCAAGGTCAGTGAGGTGCTGTATCAAAAGCAAGGCGACGGGTACCCGAGGAAGGGTACATTTTCTGCTCTCAGGCCTCATGTCTGGAGAGACCCCCCAGCACCCTGAGAACACTGCCCGGTTATAGTCTCCACACCACTGTGTGTCTGTCCCTGTGAACGGGAAGCTGACAGAGTGAGATCCCGAGGCTTACACGAAATGGTGTCATGTCTTTGTCCTGTTAGAACTTTCTCTTGAGGCCGGGTCTTTCTGCATAGTCCCGACTCTCCTAGAGCATGTTACATCCAACAGACTGGCCTCGAACTCAGAGACCCACCAGTGCTGGGATCAAAGGTGTGTACCACCGCTGCCCAGAACAAAGAATCTTTGGTCCAGTGAGCAGTGGGTGTCTTTTTAAAAAGGATTTACTTATTTTATTCATATTAATACACTGTTGCTATCTTCAGACACACCAGAAGAGGGCATCAGATCCCATTACAGATGGTTGTGAGCCACCATGTGGTTGCTGGGAATTGAACTCAGGACATCTGGAAGAGCAGTCAGTGATCTTAACCCCTGAGCCATCTCTAGCCCGTGGGGTGTCTTAAAAGAATAATACACAAAAAGAGATGAATCTTTGAGAACAAAGTTTTCCTTTCACCTAATTTAAATATACTCATGTTGGCCCCACTAGTACACAGCCTGGCACACACTGAATTTCTCCTGCTTTCTTTCCACAGCTGTGGGCGAATCCAGGTTTTTCTTCACCTTCGGATTCCGCAGCTCTGGCTTCCTCAGGGGCATCTCCTTGTGATCCAGTCTCTCTTTTACGAAGAGTGCACAGAACCTGTATGGTGGGGGGCAGCTCTGGGCCAGTGGTCTCTTTGTTCCAAAGTCATATACAGGATCTTCTCAGAATGTGGACCAGTGGAGGGACATGCCATCAAAGAGGATGGGATGTCTGACCTGGATGCCTGCTTCTCAGCCAGTGCTTAGGATGGTGGCACATTAGGAAAAAAAAAAAAAAAGAAAGAAAACACATCTCTACCCGAGCTGCTGTGCTCCGCATGGACTGGACTCCCCTTGTAACCCCGGCGAAGGGTGGTAATTAAGTTGTTAATTAGAGCCAGAAGTGAGCTCTTAGGAAGGGATCAGGAGCAGCGCCACCAGCACTATGGCCACAAGAGGGCGCTGTGGCGAAGCTCACCAGCCGAAGCGCTCTCTGCTGCTGCGAGCGAGTTTCAGAAAAACTCAGAGGGGAATTCTGGGAGCTTGTCTGTCACCTTGAGAGGCTCAATCTTCTGTAAAACACAGAATACAGTAGCAGACACATCAGCTCAGTTGCATGCCTTTTAGCATCATCACTATCGTGGCTCTAGGCTCTGAGCTGTTGTGTCGGCTCACCTGCCTTTGAGACTACGTCTTCTTAACAGGAAGGAGGTGGAGTTAGGCTTGCTGGGGAGGGATATTTTACTTAACCCCTTCAGAAACGTACATTGTTTTCCCACTTGTCGGGTTGGTAGTCAGCTGACCTGTCCGTGTGGCCGGAAGTGGAGATTTAAAGAAAGGTTGATGAAGATGCCTTTGCCGCTCTTGTTCGGCACAGACGTGGGTCAATGCCTTTGAGGCTCCCACAGCTCCATGCTGGGTCCTTGTACAGTGGTTGGAGCTGTGTTTAACAGGGAATAATAGAGGCGTGAGCCAGGCACCAAGGAGACGCTCAAAGCTCCCGTGCCAGCGGCGGCAGGGAACCCCAAACTGATTGCCTTAATGAATTAGGCTGCTGGCAGAGCTGTGGGCAGGAGGAATTCCTCTCCAAGCCTGGTAGACGGCCCAGGAAGTTGAATCTCGGGCACTCAGCCCTGTAGTTCACAGTTGTTGTGTGACCCACTCACTGGCTGGCTGTTCTCCTCTCCTATGATGCTGTTAGATTTTCTTAGAAAAAAGTTATTTATTTAACATTTCTGTATTTTTGTATGTATATATGTAGGGGTTCATGTGTCATGACACAGGCATGTGAGCCAGCCTGCTAGCCCTAGGAACTTAAGCCCTGAATGATCATTACTATTGAAGTGGGAATCCAGTGAGTATAGGGGTGTGGCTTTATATAGGGGTGTGGCTTTATATAGGGGTGTGGCTTTATATAGGGGTGTGGCTTTATATAGGGGTGTGGCTTTATATAGGGGTGTGGCTTTATATAGGGGTGTGGCTTTATATAGGGTGTGGCTTATATAGGGGTGTGGCTTTATATAGGGTGTGGCTTATATAGGGGTGTGGCTTTATATAGGGTGTGGCTTATATATGGGTGTGGCTTAATAAAGACTTGTCTTTGTGGCCACCAATCCTCACACTGCCAACATGGCTTAGACTGTCTTTGGAAGGGGAACAGGAGGCTCAGAACCCAATGTCACTGGGCTGCAGGGCAGGTTCTTCCAGACCCACCGAGTTCTAAGAGCCCTGTTTAGGTGGCTCTTAGACAAGACAGACTCCAACCCTGAGGTCGTGCATTGAAGGGAGTAGAGCGTTTTGAAGGTAGCCATGTGCCAGTGGCTGAGCTCCAGGATGGGCAGAGAGATGTGTTCCTAAACCCCAGACCCTCTGCCTCCCCCAATGCAGGGCTTCCTCCTTCCTCGTGGATCCTTTCACAGCTGGTACCAGCCCCTTTCTATTTTAGTTATGATGGTGTGTTTCTCTGTGTGTGTGTGTGTGTGTGTGTATGAAGGTGTGGTGTCTGGGGTCATGGGGATAGCAAGCAAAGCTAGAATGATTTAGGTCACCCAATGGCATCTATTCAATGACACACCTTTGCTCACCACCTTAGTAACCAAGACTGTATATTCCACAGCTGTCTGACTCCTAAGCATTCCCGAGGGGATACAAGGGACCCCTGGTTGCCGTAGACCATGCACCAGGTGACTATGTGGGTAGCACCCGAGCCTTTGCTCACTGAGAGACTCACAGTAGCCATTGACACAGGCATAGGGACATCTTTGTCTAGCAGGTGTTATTAGCCCCTGGGCTACTGCAGCTCAGGATGCTATGAACATGGCTCTGCATATTTGTAGATGCCAATGTTGTATTGTAACCTGGAAAATCGGTGCTCTTGGTAGGAGGACCAGTGCCCGTCGCTCAGAGAAGAGACCATCATGTTTATTTTTGTACTCGACCCCTCAATGCACTGAATTATACAGGTATTTTACCACCTTTAATATTGACTTTCTTTATTGTTAAACACACACACATACAGAGACATACACACAGACACACCACACACACACAGAGACGTACCATATACACATACATACACATAAACACATACACAGCCACACAGATATACCACACACACAGACACATAGACACACCACACACAGAAACACACACCAGATAGACACACAGATACACCACGCACATAGATATAGCACACAGACACATAAACAGATACATACAGACATACATGCAGACACACATACAGATACACCACACACAGAGACAAAAAGACACACAACACACAGATAAACACACACCACATACACACACACACTCATAGACACACATACACACAGATATACACATACACACACACACACACCCGGACACAGACATACAGACACAGAAATATAGGCATACACAGAAAGACATACATACATATGGACAGACACACATGCACACATACACACACGCCCACATTACTACCAGCTCTATCGTAAGTGTCCATGCTGTGGGTTCTTGTTGCAGGGTGATTTTTCTTTGATTGGGAACTCCTGTGGCTCCCAACTCCTCTGATCCAACCATATCAGACACATCAGTCTTGAACTCGGGGCTCCCCTCCCAGTCCCTAGCAGACTTCACAGAGCGAGGGGACTGCACAGAGAAGGCTTCATTCCAGAAAGCTTATGCCAGGTTGCATCTTGGAGGGAGGTTCTAGCGCTTGCTGGTCTGTTTTCTGTTTCTTTACCGCCACTGTTTGAAACTCTGCTGGTGTTTGCACACTGTTTGCCTGTGAGTCCCTCTTTCCATCTGTTCTTTTTTAAAAAGTTTTATTTTAAACCACCGAGATGACAGGAGCTGGGTCTTGCGGATGCTTAGGGTAGGCTGAAGGAGAAGACAATCCTTATGGAACGGCTCCCCTCCCCCTCTTTTGCCTCTGACAGACTCCTGCTGGGAGGCAGCCTGCCTCCCAAGTGAGCGCAGGTTTCAGAGGCAGGCTCCTTGTGCCCCAAGATAAGCAATTATTTAATAAATTGGCTTGGACATGAGCTTTCTCTTTTAATACTTCCCTTCCCGTTGTAAGATAATCTCCTGCATGTGATTTCCCATTGCCTGTGTGATGACCCGCAGTGGCTCACCTCAGGAGACAGATCCGTGTGCAGAGAGATGGCCAGGCACTGGGAGGTTGCTCTGTGGGTGCAGTACTTGCTGTGTAAGCCTAAGATAGTTGTAGAAGGAAAGAGGGAGGGGAAGAGAGGGAAGGGGAGTGAGGGAGGGAAGGGAAGGGAAGAGAGAGAGAGAGAGAGAGAGAGAGAGAGAGAGAGAAATGGCACAGGCTTGTGATCCCAGTGCTGGGGAGGCCGAGGCATTCTCTGGGGATTTATAGCCAAAGTACTGAGTTCCAAGCTAATGAGATGCCCTGACTCAAAAAAGAAGGTGGATGGTGTTTCAGGGATGACTCCTGAGGTTGTCCCTTTGGCTTTCATATAGACATTTGTGCAGTATGTGCTCTCTCTCTCACACACACACACACATACACACCACACATACACCCATACACACACACCACATACACACACACATACACACCACACACATCCATACACACACACATACCACATACACATACACACCACACACATACCACACACACACACCCATATAAACACACATTATATACAGCACACACACACCATACATACACATACCACACACACACACACACACACACACACACACACATATATATATATACTCAAACACACACTACATAGCACACACACACACCACACACATGAATATACATACATCACACACACACACACACACACACACACACACACACACACACACCAATGAGGTGGGCTTGACTCCCTGCATATGTGGCTGTGGAAGGGGTGCCAACCCCAACACTTACCTCACAAGTATTGTTTCCTGCCAAGTTCTGACAAGCACTCCAGTGTGGAATGACCAATTAAGGAGGCGGGAAGAAAAGCCTTTGATCTCATGTGGAGTCAGCAAGGACTCAGAGTTAAGGGAACATTCCAGGAGTCAGCGACTGGTTGGCATCTGAACTTTTCAAAGGCTGAGCAGAGGGACCCCAGAGACAGGGATCCCCGAGAGGCCTGGCAGGGGCATGCCATGCATCGGGCTGGGTAGCAAACCCAGGGCAGGGTCTCATGAAAATTCGTAGGGGAACATGAGGGTTCCAGGGGACACACTGGGTGGATGGAAGCCCCGAGGGGCCGGGCAGCAGTGTTGTCTGACTCTGCAGCTGGAGGGAGGACCCGGTTGCCGGCGTCAACACATTTAACTGAAGGCATCACGGTGCCTTGCTGTGCAGCAAGCAGGCATGACACAGTTGGGCTCTGGGTGATCCTGTTGCCGGGACGTCCTGCCTAAGCACATGGGGTCAGTGACCTCAGGCCAAGCCCTCTGAATCCATGACTCCAAATGAACATTTCCTCCTTAAGGTTTGACATTTTTTATTAGATCCATTCAGTGTATTTTATGTGTGTGTGTGAATGAATGTATGTGTACCATGTGCAGGCTAGATGCCTGGGGAGAACAGAAGAAGACATTAGACCCCCTGGAACAGGAGTTGCAGATGGTTTTGAGCCACCAGATTGGTGGTGGGAATGGAAACCCAGGTTCTCTGCAAGAGCAAGAGGTGCTCTAACCATTGGGTAACCTCTCAGGCCACTCTTAAGGTTTTCTTGCCAGGCGTGTTACATTGCAGTGGTACAGACTAGACCAGTACAGTTACACACTATGGCTAGGTAAGTCTGTGATGCTTGAGCACGCACCGTTATCACGTAGCCACAGTTTCCGTATTACCAGTGTTGTATTCCCTTTACGACACACCAGGTACAGTTAACCTAAAGCAGTGTGAACTTTGTTTTGTCCACGATGCTTCGGACCTGAGTTCAAGAGCAGACAGCAACGGTGTGGCCCCTGGTGGGAATAGGAAGCACGCCATGGCAGAGGCACCTGTGGGAACCCGGCTCTGTGAGCTGGGACATGGAGTCACCTTGAAGGGCACACCGCCAATGACCTGGAGACCACCCATTGGGCACCCCCAAAGTTCTACCATCTCCCTATAGCACCCCAGAGGAGAGGGGTTACACTCAGGGGACACTCATCTGAGAGACAGCAGTCCTGCGGGAGGCTTCGGGTGATGCTCAGGGTAGAGGTCGTCCTTGGAGACACAGTGACTTTCAGTGGCCACCTTTTGTGGCTGTATTGAGAGCCACAAACCTCAGGCTGACTGACTCAGTCTGTTGTCAGGGTCCCAAGCTGGGTACAGATAATCCCTTGTCTCCTCAGAGCCATCTGACCAGGCTGGGTGAAGGAAGGGTTTCCTCTTTCCCTCCCTCCCTCCCTCCTTCCCTCCCTCCCTCCCTTTCTCCTTCCCTCCTTCCCTCCCTCCTTCCTTCCCTTTCTCTTCCCTCATCTCTCCTTGGGCAGAGACCAGTCCTGAACCTTGTGACATCTACGGCTGATGATCCTGTGCCATGCTGAGTTTCCTAGGGGGACATTCTCATTATATCAGTCAATTAACTTTGAGGAAAAAAATAATTACAACACCACTGTGCTTCATTTAACAGGTTCTTTCTATGTATGTCTCCTATGATATAGGACAGACGACTGACTTTTTCTCTTTCAAAACTTGATATTAATGAATATGTCAGACTGTTGTTATTTTGGGACGAGGTCTCATAAAGCCCAGGCTGACTTCGAACTCACTACACGGCCAAGAGTGACCTTAAGCTCCTGATCCTGATCTGCCCATTCACTACAGGAAGGTTTTTCTTTTCATGTTTTGTATCTTGCTTTCTGCCACTTTAGAGCGTTTGGTTTTCAGGGTCTCCTGATGCAGGGTCATCTTCAGGGGAGGGAGGGTAGAGGGTGAGCTACAGGAAAGAGGTTGGGGAGGGGAGGGGGAGGGAGAAAGAAGGGGAAGGAGAAGGGGAAAAGGGAAGAGGGAGAGAGAGACAAAGAGAGACAGAGGGGGAAGAGATGGGAAGAGGGAGAGAGACAGATAGAGAGAGATAGGGAGAGAGCAGGGGGGCAGAGGGAGAGATAGATAGAGGGAGGGGGAAAGGGAGAGAGACAGAGAGAGAGAGGGAGGGGGAGAGAGAGGAAGAGGGGGAAGAGGGAGAGAGACACAGAAAGATGGAGGGGGAGAGAGGGTCACAGAAAGATGGAGGGAGGGGGAGAGAAGGAGAGAGGGAGAGCAGAGAGAGACAGGGAGAGAGGGAAGGAGAGGGGGCAGAGAAAAAGGGGCAGAGGGAGAGAGATACACAGACGAAGGGAGAGAGAGAGACAGAAAAAGGAGAGGGAGGGTAAGAGGAAGGGGGAGAGGGAGAGAGGGAGCCAGAGACAGATGGGGGGGAGAGAGAGAGAGGGAAAGAGGGTCTCACTGTGTAGCCCTGGCTGATCTGGTACTTTCTATGTATAGACCAGGCTGGCCTTGAACTCACAGAGATCTTCCTGCCTCTGCCTCTCAAGTGTTGGAATTAAATGCCAGGGCAACCCTCACTTAATTTTTGAAGACAGGGTTTTTAACGGAACTTAGTTTCCCAGTTCAGCCAGGTTGGCCCAGTAAGTGAGCCCCAGGGGTCCTCCAGGCTGCCTCTGCAGTGTGGGGATTCCCTGCCATGCTTGGTTTTGATATGGGCACGTTATTTTTCTGCGAACAAACCTGGTGATGTGATTCCAGGTTGTGTCTCTGTGTTAGGTCTCAATCCAGGTCAGGGAAGGTGGGACCAGAGGGGCACCCCCTGCCCCTGGCATCCTTCTCCTTGAGGATTTCCTGCCTTTCCAGGGCGAGGCGGGTGGTCTGGAGTGAGCATCTGTGATGAAAGAGCCGCGGCCATTTCATCCAGGCCTGGTTAGCAGGCTGCTTTGATACAGGCAGGCCGTAACAGACATTTTTGATAAAGCTCGCCTCTGCATTAAGAGAACTGTTGCCTCCGAGCTTCTCCTACTGAACACCCGACAGCTGGGCTGCTCTGGTGCAAAGCTTCTGCTGGGGCCAAAGGCAAGCGTCTGCTGAGCTGTGTGCCCATGGGGCAGGATTAATTTGATCTCTATCTCGCCCTCCAGCGCCCAGCGCTCTGTTGTTGTGACAGGACCACAGCAGTTTGAACAGCTGAATCATAGTTTATATTTTTAGCATTATGGGATATAGAGATGATAAAGTGATGAAAAGGGCGCAGGGGGAGTGGCCACGGAGTTCCTGTGGTAGTTAGCATCTGTCCAGACCTGGGGCCGGACTTAGAACCTTGTGTCGCCCAGTGGGGACACGGGTATCTTAGAGACAGCCACAGACTTCATCCCAAGCCCCCTTTTCTGAGCTGCCTTTTCAGGCACTGCAGGTGGGCAACCTGGGGCTGTGTGTGCACATATGTATATAAATACACATATATATGTATATATATATGTGTGTGTGTATGAATGTGTGTATGCCTATGTGTGTGCAGGCAGTGTACATGTATGTGCGTACACACGTGTGTGCATGCACATGGAGGTCAGAGAACAACCTCAGGAGTAGTTTCTTAGTCCTCCCGAGGCCCCACCTCCACCATGCTGGCATGAAGACTGAGTCGCCAACACACACAACTTCACAGGACACATTCAGCACCGTGATCCCCTGTGACAGTGGGTGGTTCTGCACACTGAGGGGTGTCGCCAGAGTTCTTTCTCATTTGCTCATGGTTCACTGCCAGAATGTTTGGTAGTTTCTGTGGGTTTAAAGTCCCAGGTGAGGCAGTTGTTAAGGGGATAATTTCCATGAAGAAAGTGTCTGAGTTTAGGGTTTAAAAACAAAAACTCCCGCACAGAAGGGAGAGGAAACTTAGGGCTGGGAGTGTAGCTGAGCTGGTAGCTTTTATGCAGGAAGCCCTGGGCTTGGTCCTCAGCATGCCACACCTATAACCCCAGGATTCTGGGAGCAGAGGCAGGAGGATTGGGAGTTCAAGGTCATCCTTACTACAAAGAGAGTTCTGGGCCATCTCGGGCTACCTGAGACTCAGCAAAAGGAAACGAAAGGAAACAGGAGGAAACCTGTGGACAAATGCAGGGGCCTTTTCTTTCTCTCCCACCTCAAGCCCTAAATAGGACAGCTGGACCAGTCTGTGTGCGGCTGGATTTCCCGACACCTGCAAGCTCTTATGTAATCCATTCCCCTGGCTGAGTTCTACACAGTGGCTTTTATTTTATGTGCTCAACTCCAACAGAATGGGAGATACCAGGTGTGATTTGGAAGAAGGCAGCACAGTTTAGACCTGGCCGCTTCCTGACATAATTGTATTTTAAGTGTCTCTAAGATCAGACAGCTGGCCCCTTCTTGAGGCAACTCCCTGAGACAGATGGACCAACCACATCTCAGAGCGTTGGCTTTTCCTGGGCTCTGGTTTCCATCTATCTCTGTGCCCTGACTTTTCCACATGCCAAGTGTGGAGTCCTTGGTGCCGAGATGTTATCTAGGGCTGACCTGCTGCCTTCTGTGCGGAGAAGGATGAACGTGGAGTGCCAGGCAGGGCCACTGTTCCCACAGTCGCTCTGAACCGTGCCCGCGGGCCCTTTCTTGTCTGGCGGGATCTCCTGTCCTGTGGACTGTAGGTGGTTGCTAGTCTTCGCCCTGGAGCATTTCTCACGATCTTCAACTGCACAAAGCCTAGCGTTACGTCTGTGAGAAGCAAGTGCTCGTTCCCTGACCAGTTAGATCAGTTATTCAGTATTCTACTACAAATGTCTTCCTGTTCCCTTATTTAAAACAAGGGCTCTGGGGGCTGGGGAGCTGGCTCAGTCCTAAAGTGCTCCCCACGAGAGTACAAAGACCCAAGCTGGGGCTTCCAGGACCCGCATAAAAAGCCTTATGTGCCAATGCATATTTGAACCTTCCCTCGGTGTTGGAAGTAGAGACGGGAGGAGGCTTAGAATTGGCTGGTCAGCTCATCCAGCCAAAGCAGCGAACCCCAGGGTCCACTGAGAAATCCTGGCCTCAAAATAATGTAGAAATCAGTTGAGGAAGACACCTGATATCAGTTTCTGGCCAACACACACACACACACACACACCATACACACACCATACACATATGCCCTTGCACACATATATGCACCCACATGAATATAACACACATAGAGCACACACCTACGCACCCACCCAAGGTTCATTTGCAAATTTTCTTGTAAGGAATGAATGTAATAGGCTTTTTAATCAGTCACACCTAGACGTTAAGAGGCCCAGGGGAGTAGGGTACAGAGAGCAGAAGCTGTTGGCTACTACCTGTCTCACAGCTATTTCAGGGCCCTCTGGAGTTCAAAATGAACTATTATATGCTTTACCCATGAGCATTCCATATTGGAGAAGGGACTGTAGCCAGTGACCTTCTATATTTCTCTTGGTAATAATAAAAATACCACAGACCAAGTTATAAAGAAAATTTATTTTTTGCTACAGTTCTCTAGATACAAGGCTGAAGGTCACTGGAGTTGACCTTTCTCCTGACAGAGTCCCATGGTGACTCAGAATATCAGGAAGAGAGAAATGAACAGTATTCCCTCTCTGCCTTATAAAGCCACCAGGATTCAATCATGGGCTTTACCCTAATGACCGATATCTAATACTCCTTGCCTCCCAGGGGCTCAACTCTGAACGCGGTGGTCAGATTAAATTTCCACTCTTCTCGTTTCACAATGGGGATTAAATCTCAATGGGAAGCCTCAGGGGACACATTTGAGCCATCTCCAAAGCACAGCAGTTGCTGTTTCTGACTCCTGGCGCAGCCTCAGCCAAGTGTCTGACCAGCAGGGCTATGTTCATTCCCAGGCTAAGGACTTGTTGGTGAAGGATTCCTCCTTTCCCCAGGACACTTCTTAGGGTTTGGCTGCTTCACAGAGAGCAGAATGTTGGCTGTGGATCGTGGGTGTACACACGTAGGGCTTGGGGTTCCCCTGTGGGGTGCCAACCCTGGGAGGAGGAAGCAGACGGTGTGATGCCGATGTCGGCTATTTTGAACCAACTTCTGCCTTCGCCAGAGATGATTCCTGATAAGACCAAAACCCCTAGAGTTGATTTCTCCCATTAAACGTGAAACACTCAGAGTTCTCTGTGGACTCATCCATTCAGCGAGCGTCTCCAGGGAGGAGGTGTGTGAGGTGTGTGGGGGTTGAGGGCACAGAGTAAAGATCAAAGTCATACGCAATATCCAGTGACCTCCAGGTCCTAGAGTATGAAGTGGGTTTGTGCACACGTGTGTGTGTGTGTGTGTGTGTGTGTGTGTGTGTGTGTGTGTGTACACCCACTAGCACACCTACTAACATGCTTCCTCCATGAAGGCACCACGTCCTAAATATTCCAGAGCCTCTGTAATCAGCACCACCCTCTGGGACTGATGTTCAAATACAGGAGCCCATGGGGACAACTCTCATTCAAACCACAATAGGCTGGATCTCCCCAGTTTAGCTGAGCAGAAATCTGAATTTTTCAGAAGCTTCTATATGGCTTGGGGAAGGAAAAAAACCTGTTCCTCATGGTCAAGCTGGGCCTGGAGTCGGGTGATGGTTTCCTAATGGCGGCTACCATGTTCCTCACAGCTTTGGTGTGAGGAGACATGAAGTATCACCAGTAGTGTGGCCGGGCTGTTCACACCTATGCCCAAGGTTCTGCTGCTGGGACTGAGTTAAGACTGTGGAGAACTTTTTATACAAAGCTAGAAAGTACCAATGCTTCCTCGGGCTCTGCGAATGACGCAGAGGGTGAGGAGTTATCACAGAGAAGGAGCCTCAGTGAGGAAATGCCTCCACGAGATCCAGCTGTAAGGCATTTTCTCAACTAGTGATCAAGGGAGAGGACCCAGCCCATTGTGGGTGGAGCCACCCCTGGCCCAGCCCATTGTGGGTGGAGCCATCCCTGGCCCAGCCCATTGTGGGTGGAGCCATCCCTGGGCTGGTAGACCTGGGTTCTAAAAGAAAGCAGGCTGAACAAGCCAGGGGAAGCAAGCCAGTAAGTGACATTCCTCCATGGCCTCTGATTCAGCTTCTGCTTCCTGACCTGCTTGTGTTCCAGCCCTGACTTCCTTTGGTGATGAACAGCAATGTGGAAGTGTAAGCTGAATAAACCCCTTCCTCCCCAACTTGCTTCTTGGTCATGATGTATCTGCAGGAATAGAAACCCTGACTAAGATACCGATGAATTCGGGGCCCAGGGTCTCACACCATTGGCTTATGAAACACAGGGTGGGCCAAGGCCGCACAAGGTGTGCACAAGACAGCCTGGAGAGTGGGTGGGTGTTCTGTCAGACTCTGGAGACACAGTGAAGCTGGAGGTGACTCTTGAGAGCTAGCAAGTGGCAAGGTGCTTATGACAGGCAGGGCCACCGTGCTGGCATTTAAGGAGGCCTTGGATTAATCGCCAGCTGACAGTGTCCTTGTCACCAGAGGCTCCTTTCTCTGTGAGCAGGGATCCCTTTCATCTCTTGCCCTCCTCCTCCTGCCTGGTGACAGGAGCAGCTGTTTATTTCTCCCCGCAGGACTAAGTAGCCCAGACAGCGCTGCCTGCAAGCTCCGGAGAGCATGGCTGATCTACCTTTCCCACACCCCCACACCGTGACTAAATTTTCCCCATTTTGCTCTTTTCTGTACCAACCTTCAGCCTTTTTGGCAGCATCTGAGCTGTTTTCTTTTCCCTCCCAAGGAGTGTTCAGCCATTGCTGTACCAGTGCCTCTGTGGAGCCTCGGTGCTCTGAGGATGCACTGAACTGGGCTAGGGCAAGGAAGAGGTCATGGCGCCGTCATTAGCAGTGAACTGAGGGGCAGCTGCAGCTCTGCCTGCCTGTTCATCTCTAGGGCTAGCTTGAGTGTGATGTTCACATTCCTCCCTTAAAAATCAGAAAAGAAGCAGAGCGTTTTTCCTCAGGAGCCATCATCTTCTGTTTGTTCCTCATCTCCATGGTGACCCGTGTTCCAGGAGTGTCTTTAGAGCCACTGGAGAAGCTGAAGGCTAGTGTGGCTCCCATTAGAGTCTCGTGTCCCTATGGGTTGGAGATCTTGTAGCTGTCATTGAATTGTTGATGTAGAGGGCATTGCTGCCACCAAGACGTGCCCATGCTGTGGAGGAGGTGGGGCAAGATGACCTCAGAGGTTTGTGAAACACAGGAAGTTGTGTTTACTAGCAGATATCCAGGCGCCCACTATGGTCCTTGTGAGTGTGAACTTAGTCGTAGGGAGATAAGACAAGCTTCCTTGAACCTAAATTAAAAGTGGGCGTCTGAAACACACAGGGGATTGACACATCAGGAGGAGGCAGAGGGGGCAGGGGGCAGAGGGGGCAGGGGGCAGAGGGGGCAGGGAGCAGAGGGGCCAGGGGAAGAGGGGGCAGGGGAAGAGGGGGCTGGGGTACCCATTCCAGGCTGAGCGATGACATGGTAGCAGTCTTGGAGGCAGCTGGGAGGCTTGGGGTGGGCTCCCCTCAACCTTTCTAAGGAACCTCTCTACCAGCACCCTGACTTTGGACTGTGAGAGTAAAAGCTTATGTTTGTTTGTTTGAGACAGGGTCTTTCTCTATGGTTTGGGCTGCTGTAGAACTCACCACATAGATCAGGCTAACCTAAAACTCTCAGAGACCTGCCTGCCTCTGCCTTCCAAGTGCTGGGACCTAAGATGTGTGCCACCGTACCTGGAGAATTTGTTGTTTCTTAAGCTAGTCAAATTATGGTACTCTCTCTGTGGGTGTGCATACATATGTGTGTATGTACAAGCAGAGGCCAATGCATGTGTTACATGTGTGTATACACATGTAGAGGCCGGAGGTCAGCTTTGGGTATCATTCCTTAGGATGCTGGCTGTCTTGCTCAAACAGACCATCCACTGACCTGGAACTTACTGATTATGAAAGGCTGGCTTTGAACCCCAGGGAACCACCTCCTCCCCCTCCCGCCCCACCCCAACCCCAGTGCTGGGATCATATGTATACACCATCATGCCTGACTTTCTTCTCTTAGAAGTAGGTCCTTGGGGTAAAGCTCAGGCCCCTATGCAAGTGCTTTACTTACTGAGTTACCTCCTCATCCAACTGAGTCATTCCCCAGTCCTCTGTGGTCCATTGCTGGAACAGTTTTAAACAACTATCCCTCAGTGGGTGCTGTCCCTCAGTGGGTGCTGACTCTCAGTGGGTGCTGACTCTCAGTGGGTGCTGACTCTGGGTGCTGACTCTCAGTGGATGCTGACTCTCAGTGGGTGCTGACTCTCAGTGGGTGCTGACTCTCAGTGGGTGCTGACTCTCAGTGGGTGCTGACTCTCAGTGGGTGCTGACTCTCAGTGAGTGCTGACTCTCAGTGGGTGCTGACCCTCAGTGGGTGCTGACCTTCAGTGGGTGCTGACTCTCAGTGGGTGCTGACTCTCAGTGGGTGCTGACTCTCAGTGGGTGCTGACAGTGGGTGCTGACTCTCAGTGGGTGCTGACTCTGGGTGCTGACTCTCAGTGGGTGCTGACTCTCAGTGGGTGCTGACAGTGGGTGCTGACTCTCAGTAGGTGCTGACTCTCAGTGCTGACAGTGGGTGCTGACTCTCAGTGGGTGCTGACTCTCAGTGCTGACTCTCAGTGGGTGCTGTCCCTCAGTGGGTGCTGTCCCTCAGTGGATACTGGATGATCCCTTGGAGACTTGTCCTTTGCATGTTCAGGAATGTTCTTCTCCCAAGAGCATTACTGTCAGCTACTTTCTGGGAAAGGGGCAACCCTGTCTTCCTCACAGGGAACAGGAAGCTCGTCTAACAATAAGCAATAAAGGCCAACAGGCTGTCTGCAGAGCACCCAGCAGGCGTGTATGGGGGAGGGGCACTGGCACGTTACCCCGGGAAACGCTGAGTGTAGAGTCTAGGGTGGATGGATGTAGGATGCGGGTTCATGAGTATGAGCTACAGCTTGGCCCCGGGTACAAGGCTGCTCTCTCCCCTTCATTTTGCATCCCTGCTGCCCCGTGACTTGCTGACCACAAGGTGTAAGGTGATCTGACAAGTTGGTCTGGGTCACAAATAGCCTCTTGGCTGAACCAGGGCCTGAGGATAAACTGGAGGTTTACTGACTAGGCTTTCAGTCTTGAATATTAGGAGACGGGGCTGAAGAAAGGGCTGGGCCGGAAGGGCCCTCTAACAGGGCGGGAAGGAAGCTCAGAAACAAGAAGAGAGGAAACCCCTGGGACTTAGATGCTGGCCAGAGAGTTATTCATCCACTGAACTTCCTAAGGATTTTTGGATATGGAGGAGAGGGGTCAAGCACAAACTCAGCTCTCACAACCCCGGCCGTAACCCCTTTAAGCAAAGCTACATCAGAGGGTTGAGGCTCTCCCACGGGGATGTAGTATTGTCTTCATGGTTTCGTGCGTGTTCTCAGGAATCTGTCTGCTTCCTGGAATTCTTGCTTGGGATCCTGGAGAGTCACAGTACTGTTGGGTCTGTGAGTGTGTGTCTAGACGGAAGCACCTCCTCGGTCAACCCCTGGCTTTGAAGATGGGTGGTGGATGAAGGCTCCTTCTGACTTAAATTTTCTTCAGCTGCAAAGGAACCACTTTCTTTTCTTGGACACACAAGGTTTGGCCTTCTTTTTCTTCCCAGTTTGAATATCCAGCCTTACTATAGTGGGGTCTATGTGGTTGCTATTTTTAGCCAATCTATATTAATGAAACCAACCCTGAGCCCAAGAATGATTTATCTCTGTACAGATCTAGGTTAGGGTCATTGAGAGCAATGCTATTGGATTCTTCCTGTTGGTTTGGTTTTGTTTGTAGACAGATATTTGTATAACAGGCTGCTGCGGTATCCTCAGGCACAGCAGCTGAAGTGTCTGGAACATTCTGGTATCCTGAATATGAATTCTGTTCTGGTATCATGTCTGATGCTGCAGAGATTAGGGAGACCCCTGTCGCTCTTCTGTGGAAGAGACTATTTTTTCCCCAAAGCTGACTGCTCCACCCATCTGCCCACATAGCCAATATTCCCTGCTCTAAGCCTTTCTCTGTGTCTCTGTCACAGGGAAGACAGGCTGAAACCGTTAGGCACTTTGTCACAGTTAACAGAGAAGGAATGGATACAGTACATAAAACAAATGTTCTATGGAAAGTTCCTAAGATGCTGTTGGCATCCTGTTGGAGGCTCTGTGGGTTTAGTTTATCTAACATTATCGGTTCTGAGGCAGTGTCTCATTCTGTTTCTCAGAAGTCTGAGCTGACCTTGAACTCTTTGCATTTTCCTAGTGCTGAGAAGACATAATTGGTCCCCACAGCAGCTCAACAGGCTTCTGGGTCCCGTAAGCCCCATGTGAAGGGACAATGACATTGTCAGGAAGTGTCCTCTCTCAGGTGTCCTCCACACAGAGGCTGTGCCTAGAAGGTTCTTAACTTCTTTGGAGCTTGGCCCACAGGGTGCCACTGTCCTTATGACATTTCCTCTGCCCCACCCCTGGCTCCCACTCTGGCTCCAGACAAAATATGGAAATCCTGTCCCAAGGAGTCTCTGTCACAATATAGTCCTTTAATCAGATTGTGGGGACAGCGGAAACCATTGGTGTTATGGCCTCTGCTTGCTGGAGAGCTGCTCTTCCCAGGTGATGTGGGCACCTGGTGGCACTTCCCCAACCCAGCTTAGAGCAGAGACAGGCTCCTCTGAAAGTCTGCAAGCCATGAGCTCCCCCAAGGCTCCATGGGAAAGAGCAAGCGGGCAGATGGGGCTGGAGACTGTTCTGAAGCTGATTTGGGCCAGAAAGCCCAGGGAGGCTCAAGGAAACCGAGCCAAGGAGAGAGTCTCCAGAAGGCAGAAACGCTAAGGGAAGAAGGAAGTGATTGGAGGGCAGCCCTGGGTTTTCTCCTGAGTCCAGCAATGTTGCTTTGGAAGCAGACATATGACTTCTCTGGTATTCGTTTCCGTTGGTCGCCGCCGCCGCCTCTGTTTCTTGGCTTTCTGGATAAGGCTGAGTGTGTCGTCCGTTACCTCAGGTCTGTTCTGTGTAAGGAGCACGTGGCGAGGAGGGCAGAGCTGCTGGGAACCTGAATGAGACAGGGGGTTTCTGTTAGCAGAGGTGCAGCATGGGTGTGTGGGAACTATGGAAGACCGGCTGCATACCCAAAGTCACCGGGAACCTCTGGGCTCCAGGACACACGGGGAGTCTGACATCAACTTGCCTGTCGCTAATATTGTCACTGGAGAAGAAAAAGTGGGAGTGCTTTTAGTGAAAAAGCCGGCAGGGGCTGGAGAGATGGCTCAGTGGTTAAGAGCACTGGCTGCTCTTCCAGAGGTCCTGAGTTCAATTCCCAGCAACCACATGGTGGCTCACAACCATCTGTAATGGGATCTGGTGCCCTCTTCTGGTGTGTCTGAAGACAGCTGTAGTGTACTTATATATAATATATAAATAAATCTTAAAAAAACCCGGCAGAATGTCCCCATTACTATCCACCCACAGCACTGGTCTCTGACCCACGGGTGCCTCACATCATGTGATTTAATTACCCCAGACAAGAGACCAGAGAGAGGGCAGAAAAGCTACGTGTCCTATTAGAGTCACACAGGCGTACCCAGGGATCCCGTGGCAGCAGGTGTACCACCGAGGTCTATGAAACTCTGTCTGGTCCGATCTGGCCTGTGCTTGTGCGTCCACCTGAGCCGACTACTCACTCTGATGGCGCTCTGCTTTGAGCGTGCTTAGTTTCCTTGCACAGGTAAAACCATGGATCTCCAGCCGGGGAACATGCCTGCCCAATGGGCCTGGGTTTGTTTGGCTTCCCACTTGTCTCATTTCAGACTGTTTTTCCTCTGTGCCCTGGTGGCACCATCTGCCTTGTGGCTGGGATGTCCGGAATTGCTGGTGACTGGTGCTCCGGCAGCCGATCACCTACGTTTGCTGGGCCTTCTAAGCCAGACGAGCGGCTTAGGGTGATTCCTAACTGAACAGGCACATCTGTGTCCAGCACGATTGGTTAGCATCTCCTCAGTTCAACCTTACTCCCCTGCAGCCTGTCAGAAGTCACACCCTTGTTACATTGCTTTAGAAATTAAGCTTAACCTGCACTCCCATTAGAGGCTCCTGTCTAACAATGTGTGAAATGGAGGTTAATGTCCCTCGGCTGTTGCCTCCATTCTGATGTTGATGATGTAAGTGAGGAGAGCCAGTCTGGCATCAGTGGCCACTGTTAACTGTTGTGGGGATTTCCAAGACTCCTGAGGGAGGGGAAGGGCATAGCCATGGTTTTCAGATAAGTAAAGGAGGTTTGGAACTGGTGTGTGTGTTCAAGGTCCTTCCAAGTCGCTGAGTTCTTCTGTAGCTAGTTGTTACCAGACTTCTCCCATGCATGGACTGTCTGTGGCGTGAATGCCCATGTGGAGAGAGGGTCTTCATTTGGATCAGATGGGAGACTGCTCAGGTTCATGATGGAAACCTGTCTCTCATTTCCAAATTGGTGGCAAGGATGCTGGGAAGTGGCCTGCTCCCCACCCCCACAAAGACCAGCATAGTCAGGAACGTGTGTCTTCTATGTAGTTGGTTTAGAGAGTGGTTTTATGACCTCTGAGGGAAAGGGTAGACACAGAGTCCCTGGGGCAGCCTGCAGACTGCTTCACGGCCTGAGCTAGAGATAGGCCATGTGTTGAAGTGGAAACTTAAGATTCCTCTGGAAAGTCAGTTGTGATGGATGCTGTTTTACTGAGGCAAACATGTGAAGGAATCTTTCATTGAAGGACACAGGAGAAAGGGTGTTCACTAAAACAAACACGTGAAAAGATAAAGGATTCTTTGCTAACGACATACAAGTATTGGTCATAGCTGAGTTCTTTTTGTTGGGGCTCTATAGAGAGAAATGCACCAAAAAGTCTTTTGGTGGTGCGTCTTGTTGCTTGTGTGGCCTTGGACTGGTTGGCAGAGTGATGTCAGCTGAGACAGACATGTGTTACGACAAGACCAGTGGGGACAGGTGACGTTTGCAAGAGTATATATAGGACTTGACGGACAGTGATGGTGGCTGAGCTCAGTTTGCTTATAGAGTTCACTGTGCAACGCTTGTGGGACACCTGTCTTTGCTGATCTTTGCTTCCCTGAGGGAGGCACAGCCAAGAACTTTTTCTGATGTTCCTGTTGGCCCTGGTCCCTCCTGCTGAGGCTGAGGCCTGGCTGTCCCTGCTAGGTCCTGCCAGCACCACTGATTCCTGTTTGCTGTCCTGACTCTACCAAACTGGACCGCTGGCTTATCCATGACGTGTTTGTGAGTGGATGGAGCTGGCGCTGCTGATCTGTGAACTGAACTGCCGATTTCCAGACAACACAGAACCTTTCTAACAGGTCCACTTCCCCTGTGGTGGGCTACAAGGAAGTTTAAAGCATTTAAGAACCATTATTGAAAATAAGGTTTGAAAAATTAAAGATACAATACATGCCTGAGTGTCTGATGAAGACAGATGTGCTAAAGAGATAAGACATCTAAACACAGTGTCCGTTACTTGTGATCAAGTCATTCCCGCATAGACAAGCCCGCGGCCACTGTTTTGGGCAGTTCCTCAGTTGAGACTCCTGGGGAAAGTCTCCTTAACTCCTGTCAGGCGAGCAAAGCTAAGCTGGACAGAGGCCGAGGTTCTGCATCGAAACCCCTGCAGCCAACATCAAACTCAAAGGAATCTCAACATTTATTTCTCATGTTGAAACAAAATGGGATCAGGCAAGCGGCTGTGTCAGTCAGTAGACTGCTTGCCAAGCATCCATGAAATCCCAGGGTATGTCCCCAGCACGGCATGAAGTGAGTATTGTGGTGTATGTGGTCATGCTAGCACCCATGAGAAGGAGGCAGGGGCATCAGGAGCTCAAGGTCACCTCTGCTACAGAGAAAATTCAAGGCCAGCCTGGGAGACATAAGACCTGCTTATAAAACAAAAGCAAAATTAATATATGTCACAATCTCTTGGTGTGAGCTCCCCTTTCAGACCACAGGACTCAGATAGTAACAGAAGTCTTCCCAATTCTGTCTGTGGAATAGAAACTTGACTTTACACTTCCTTGTTAGTCAAGCGTTATCAGTTGGCTCTGAATTTATCTCGTGTCCCTGTGATAAGCAGAATTGGTACACTTATCTCTGGGCCCTTTGGTGGAAAGGGTATCAGCGAACAGATTGCCCAGCAATGGTGATAGCAGGCAGGAATTGTACCTTAATCTACAATCAAGAAGGCTCTGACTTCCATTAAGCTTGTACCTGCATTTTATAATATAGTCAAGCGGGTTATATATGGCTCACCGAGAAAATGCATTTTATGATCTTGTTAGAAGAAATGGTTTCACTGGGATCATTTTAAGCCAATAATTTCATACCTCCCTCCTTCATAATACCTGGGACATTAACTTATTAGCCACTCTGGTGTCAAGCCTAATGTGTTTTAAATACTTAAAACTAATTCCAGGCAACTCGGGGCTGGAGACTGGGTTTTCTGCCTGCACTGAGTGCTTTCGGTTACCAGGGGGAACCAGTCTTAGCAGACTGTGAGGGAAGGCTTGGCTGTCTGCTTCTGGTACACAGGAAGCCTGGCTTCTCTAACAGAAGGGTGGTCATGCCTGCTGGGCTACGGTAGTCCTGATGTCCTGCTGGGGTAATGGTGTTGAAATGTCCCCTTGGCTCACCCCCCTGGTACTGTCTCTCTGAGTGGTGGGTTGTCTGTAGGGGCTGTGGTTGTAGGTTACTAGGACCTCCTTGGAGGCAGGAAAGGTTTTGGGATGGGAGGAGATCTGGTTTCCACAGGGCAAAGAAGTCACCAGGGACAGAAGCACAGAGGCCTACTACAAATTCCTGAACATGTGTTCACATGTCTATGAGTGTGGCTCTAAATTCTCCATAACCTTCCATGTGTTACTGGCATGTACTTATGTGTGTGTGCCTATGTGTGCCTATGCATGTGAGTATGTGCACATGGATATCCAGACATCCACACTAGGTGTCCTCAGTCTCTGGTTACTTTATTGTTTTGAGATAGGATCTCACCAATGTGACTAATTGGCTGGCCAATGAGCTCCGGGGTTCCCCTCACAAATGTGCAGAGGAGCACCTCGATTTTATGTGAGTGCTGAGGATCTAAAACCGGGTTCTCATGCTTGTCCAGCAAGATCTCTACCTACCCCTCAATTTGTGTGTGTGTGTGTGTGTGTGTGCGTGCACACCTCTGCCAGTGCATACATGTGTTATGCCTTTCTGTAACACTCTTCACCTTGTTGCTTTGAGACAGTGTCTCTCTGGATCTGAAGTTTGCAGCTTTGCCTAGGCTTGCCGGCCAGCAAGCTGCTAGGACTGCCAGTCTCCAGCCTTCATCCCTGGGGATGTGTGGGCACACAGCCTGACTTTTAAATGTATGCTGAGGATGTGGACTCAGAACCTCTTCCTTCCACAATGAGCATTCTTACCGACCGAGCCACCCCTCCAGATTTCTTTTTCTTGCAAAGCCCAGGTGACCCCATAACCTTGGGCATTTCTACCTGCACCCCAGTTCCCAAATAGTGATTTATTATTAATTAATAAATGCCAAGGCTATAAGATAGGCTTGTTCCCCTACTAGCTTGTAAGTCAATTAGCCCGTTTATATTATTCTATGTCTAGAAGAGGTAACACCTATGTTTCATGTCTGACTTCCTCCAAGTCCCGGTGAGAAATCATCCTGCCTGACTATTTCCCAGGGTCTTTTCTCTCTGCTGGAAGTGCCACCTTCTAATCCTGCCTCAGCTTATTGGCCTTCAGCTTTTTATTGACAGGCAATTCTTTCACATAGTACATAGAGCTTATCCCTGCATCTCTCCACTTTAGTCCACAAAAAGACATTCTCTAACATCAATAAACTATATACAATACAAACAATTATGAAAAGTATCAGGTAAGACTTAGATTCACAATGTCCAGTCCACTTGTATTTATCAACCTTGGAGAATATGTTTCATTATCTATCCTACTTGGTGAGTTCAAAGTTCTGTACTTAAATCATTTTCTATCATAACTTGTATTGCCAACCTAAAAATATTTTTTACACTTCTTAGCATTTCTTAGATCCTAAACAACTTAAGCTTAGTTGGTGAGGCTATGGCTGTTTAGTTTTTAGCCCCATCAGAGACCTGAGAAGGATAAATGTTGCCTGAGTAAATAGGAAGTTCAGAGCAAGCAGCTTCCAAAACTACAGAAATGACAGCAGTTGTTGGCTACCTGAGCAGTCACCCAAAGTTTCTCTGTGTTGTTGGGGCATCATCGATAGTCTTTTGGCCCAGGATATCTGACAGAATTTTCTGTGAAGCAGGGATTATGAAAGACTGCTTACCCTGTCTCGGCAAAGCTTGGGAATTGACTTCTTTACATCCTGTCTGTCCAGTTTGGACATCATTATGTCTGCAGTTGAGGCAAGAGCAGATTTTTGTACAGTGGTTAGCTTGCCACATAGAAGCAGACTCCATATGGAGGTTCTGCAATGCCCGTAATCATCATTAACGTAGAGGGTGAGAGGAGCTGCTGCCAGGAACAGACACGTTACACTGTCATAAAAAGCATTTTATTAATAAACCATATTTAAATGCCATATTCTGTAGATCAGTGAGGTTTCTGAAAACCATCTATCTACAGTCTGAATAGGCAAGTGCTCATTTCTAGCTACCCACTATCTGCTCAACTTTGAAAACATCAACAGGAAGCTAAATAGTTATTTCTGTAATTAGCTAAACTAGTACCTAAGATGACCAACAAGTTTGATTGAATAACTATTTGCATTTCTTAATTATCCTGAACAGTTTTTAATGGCAGCTTTCAAACTCTAGAACTTCACATTACATCTTAAAATAAGTTACATAGTACAATAAAGATTTGAAACAATACATACTGTATATTGCAACAAAATAACTTTAAATTTGTATCAATATAAAAAATTCACACCAAAGGAAAACTGTTTGGCTTCTTTATGCTCTTTAGTCTAAAAGTAGATTAGGTGGGTACTCTTTTTCCTGTCATTCCTGTAACCCCCTTCTTTTCATCCCTTCTCCTGTTTCCCACCTAACACTGGACAAGAGAGAAAGAAGGATAGAGAAAAGAAAAAGAGATCCCTGAATGTAACCTCCTTTACCTTGTTTCCTCCCTGATCAGGACCATAAACAACTTCTGACCAATCCCCCTTAAACAATGGCATCCATCCCCCACCAAATGACCAAAATCCACTCATCCTGCTTTGGAGGAATAGGGTGGTGTTCTCTTAAAATTGCTTCCTACTTTCTGGGAATAATTTTTTTTGGGGAGCCCTAAGAAAATTGGGATATTGGCCAGTCTTATGAAAGCTAGCTATAACATCTCCTGTCCAGTCTCTGCGCAATGGGAAAGTGAAGGGCTTACCTGAAGTCCTGGTTGGAACAATCTGTAAGGCTGGACAAGCTAGTTGCATAGAAGTTATCCTGGATGTAGACTTTTGAGAAAACAGCAGTTGAGGCAGTCCAAGGTTAGATCACCTGGGCAGTTACTTCTTTGCTGCCTGTTTTTTTGTTCGTTCATTTGTTTGTTTTGTTCTATAAACATATAAACTTACATAGGTGATATACATTTCCAAATTATCACATGTATGGAGTGTGCTGTATGCACAATTCAGCTAAAAATGATTCTTGGCTCTATGTTATAAGTCGGTTTGAACTATGTATTCAAACTGTAATATAAATTTTCACCTATGTCTTTTCAAAGGACAGCATGATAAGTCCCGAGGACCCTGTAGCCAACCGGATTTATTGGCTATGCAGACATTTTCATGTCTCAGCCAGTCTCAGAGTTGTGCCTATGGAGACAGATCAGCATTCATGTTACATGTTTCCTTCTTTTTCTCCTTGATTTCTTCCTTTTTGAGTGCTGCCTCGATCTTCAGGAGATCTCCCTTGGTCAAGTATAATCTTTATTAATTTCAATGGAATCTATAACTTTTCTTCTGTTGAAACAAAGATAAAACCTTTTCCCCTACATAACAGTTTTTATCTTCTATTCTGAAGTTAAGACATCCTTATGATATATTACATATAGCATCTAACATAAAATATATAATACATAATATATAATATAATACAGCCTTATATATAGGCTAATTTATTTCAGCAGTACTTTTCATAATCCAATGTCTCTCAGCAGCTTTTTTTTTGTTTTTAGCATTTAAAAAATTTAAAGTCAATAAAGCATTATTTAATCTATATCTGGGAGATCCAGTATCTCCTTTTTATTTTATGAGCATTTCCTTTAAAGTCCTATTAGGTCTTTCTACAATTGCTTGTCCAGTAGGATTGTGAAATAAATCACATCTAAGAGATTATTGTATTCTAATGGATACATAAGTTGAAGGACCTTCAGCTTCAATCTGTAAAGACATCTCCAAGACAGCCATCACCTCTAATAAATATGAAATCTTAGAATCATCCTCTTCAGAACTTAAGAAAGAAGCCCATTGGAATTCTGAATATGTATCAGTAGTATGATGTATTAAATATGTACATATTTAAAATGTAAACTCTTTAAGATGAAAGTGAGCTATTGTATGACAGCGCTCTAATGTGACTTTATTGTAGAATTTGTATTCTTAATTCAGTATATTGCATGTCTATGAGCTGCCATTCTAACTCCTCTAGGCTTTGTGGATTTTTCCATCTGGAACTTCCTTTTTTGCTGCCCCTGTAAGTTCCACATTTTTTTTGACAATTCTTTATGATTCAAAGGATTGTCTAAAATTTGTTCTATTTTTATAACTCAGCAAAGATTTTTTCAGTCCTTTTCTTATCTAAATCTGTTTTCCTTTGATCTCTCTTAAAATGGATGTATAAAGTTGTAACTTTATTGAAAAGTGATTATTTGTATGCTGATAACACAAAATCATATGGGATGCAGATGCGTTGGCCATTTCATTTTTTATTTTTTAAACATGGAAAATATTTCCCTTTTAATCTCTAGCTCCCTCCTTAAGGATGTCCCAAGAATCTTACCAAGTCTGTTAAGTTTTCAACTTTTCCCACCGTTTCTGTGTGTCTAGGCTGCTCAGCTAGTGCACTGTGCGGTCGGCTGGCTCCTGACTCCACCCACCTCAGGTCAATCTCTCTCCTCCAGTGTTTGTAGGCTTTTTCTGCAGGCTCACATGCCCTGGGCTAAGCCTGACCTCTGACTTCCACCCACCTTAGGGAGGTAGCTCCACCCACCTTAGGGAGGTAGCTCCACCCACCTTAGGGAGGTGGCTCCACCCACTTCAGGAAGATATGCTGCTGCCTATTCTGGCTTGGCTCTCAGCTTTTCCCTTGAGTATGCGTGTTGTTGCTGCTTTCCCATAGGTCCAGGCTGCTCAGTCCCTCTGCCTTGGAAGTGCTTTAAAGCTCTAGGTTACCTCTCTCTTTATAGGAACCCTTTTACTTGGCTAGAAAACTGCTCTGAAAGGTGTTTGTTCCCCCTTTCTCTGGGACTTTTAGCTTTTTAGCTAAGTTTGGATTACATGACTACCAAGATGGGCATCGTCTGTAGCTATGGGTTTTTCTACTGGTGCCCCAGTTCCTGAATAACGGCTCAGAGGTTTATTATGTATTAATAAATAAATTAATATATGTATTATTATAGGCCATAAGCTAGGTTTGTTCCCCTAGTAGCTCAGAACTTAACCCATTTATACTCTTCTGTGTCTGGCATATGGTTGATAACCTCTCCTCAGTTTCAGACATTTGGCTTCCTCCAAGTCTGGGTGCTGACTCCTCCTACCCAACTGCCAGCTCCAGTCCCCACCCCCCTGCCAGATGACCCACCTTCTAATCCTGCCTCAGCTTATTGGCCATCAGATTTGTATTGACAGCTGGTGCTTCCACTCAGTACACAGGAGATTATCCTTACATGACCCTTCCCTACCCTCCTGGCAGCCCCTGAGTATGTTGCTGGCTTTGAGATGCTCTGCTCGCCACTGGTCCACAGCTCTAGAGGGACCCATTCTGGCTTCTCTGGTTCTTGTCACTATTTCTTCTGTACCAGGTTCTCCTTTTTGGCTCACCGAGATGATTAATATTGATTGCAGCGTGGTATAATCTTAGAGCAGTGGCTCCCAACCTTCCTAATGCTGCAACCCTTTAATACAGTTACTCATGTTGTGGTGGCCCCAGGGGTAAAATTATTTTCATTGCTACTTTATAACTAATTTTGCTGCTGGTATGAATCATAATGCAAATATCTGTTTTCTGATGGTGTTAGGTGACCCCTGTGAACTGTCATTCAAATCCCAAAGGGGTCCTGACCCACAGGTTGAGAACTACTGACCTACAGTCACCTAGGAAATAAGTCTCTGGGCATACCTTTGAGGGAGTTTCTAGGTTGAGTTGAGGTCTGACAACCCTAGATGTGAGTGTGACAACCCTGAATGTAGGTGTGACAACCCTGCATGTTGGTGTGACAACTCTGGAGTGGGTGTGACAATTCTGGATGTATGTGTGCCAATTCTGGATGTATATGTGTTAACTCTGGATGTAAGTGTGACAACCCTGAATGTAGCTGTGACAACCCTGAATGTAGGTGTAACAACTCTGAATGTAGGTATGATAACTCTGTATGTAGGTGTGCCAACTCTGGGTGTATGTGTGAGAACCCTGAATGTATGTGCGACAACTCTGAATGTGGGTGTGAAAGCTCTGGATGTAGGTGTGACAAGTCTGGATATAGGTGTGAAAACCCTGGATGTGGGTGTGACAACCCTGGATGTAGGTGGCACTGTTCCATGGGCTGAAACAAGCTCAGCGTCAGCCCTCATCTCTCTGCTTCCTTATTGTGGGCACAGTGTGACCAGCTGCCTCAGACCCCTGCCACTGTGACTCCCTGCCTGGAGCAATGAGTCAAAATCACCTACCTCATCAAGGACCTTTCAGATATTTCACCCAAGCACTGAGAAATGCAGCAGGTATGGCATCTTTTAAAGCTCCTGCTTCTTGGGATTCTGTATCCATCTTCTTTTCTGTCCAGTGTGGTAGGGCAATAGCCCTAGGATGTCCATATACTCATCGTTAGGACCAGTGATGGTGTTCTGCTCCAAGGCTGGGGGACTCTGCGCACTAAGTGTATTGTGGATTCCGAAAGGAGACACCTCCTGGACTCTCTGGGTGGAGGGCTTTCTCAGGCTGGCCACAGGAAATATAAGGTAGAAGAAGAGTTGGTGAAGTTGTAAGTGTGAGCCATGCTGGCTTTGGAGGTGGCAGATTTGTCCTAAATGTGGGCAGCACCATCCCATGCACTGGAGTCCTGGCTAAATAAAAAGGAAACGGAGAAGTCAGGTGCCTGCTGGTCCTGCTCACATCCCAGTCACCTGCTCCCAGCTCCGTGAACTCTGCCATACCTTCCCGTCGTGACGGCTTACCGCCCTGTCAATGCATTCATCCCACACTCTTAGGTCTTCTCTGGTCTTCCTCCGTCTGCTGGTCATCGCCAAGAGAGGGGCCACCTGGCACCTTTGCTCTCTGTCGGTCTGTGTAACCCATCTCTACCAGTGTGTGTATTACTTACTGCCTCATGCCCAGTGCACAAGCTCATGCTGTCTTAGCTCCTGCTGTACAGTGTGGTCATTCACCTCTCTCACTGGTGACCTGTGCCCGCTCTGGAGTATCGGCTGATGTCTATTTTGGCTAGATGCATTCGGTGTATTTATCAGGTGATAACATCATCGGTGACAGACATCAGAAATCCACACTAGCTCTAGTTGTGGTTGGAACTGTTGAGCGTGTGGACCAGTCTGGTCTAGCACCGCAGTCTGCCAGCCCCATTTCTCGGCTGAATAGGGAGCCACCTGCTCGGGAACAGCCTGGTCCCAGCGTGAGAGGGACCAGCTTGTGGTGCTGTGATCTTGGATGCAGACAGATGGATCCAGGACTGCAGGATGTAGTTTACTGGGCGCTCACAGACGCATGATCTCAAGGATGGCACAAGGCCAACGGGGTCCTGGGACTTTGTCAGAAGGACCAAAGTGACTTCACCTAGGGTGCAGGGCACTTACCTTGCTCAGAGCTCTCCTGCCCCCAGGGTGGGTTGCAGAGCTCTAAGTATTTCTACTGGGGTTTACAATTTGCTGGTAAACCATGTGAGGAAAGTGTCTGGCGTCCCTCAGTAGTGATAGGGGTCACTCGGTTGGAGGTTACCACTCAAGATGGCCGCAATCATGTTACTGAACCAGACAAGTACCTTCCACACGAGGTCACATCCCAGATTCCTGCAGCCTCGTCTGTAATGCTCAGAAGATCTAATCTCGTCCAGCCAAAATGCACCTCACTGAACCAGGAGCAACCAGCCATCGTCCTGCAGTAAACCCTAGAATGACTTCACACTCATTGTGTGAAGGGACTTGGCACAGGTGTGTCCCCCACCTGCCTCACCCTCATTTTTTTGCTGTCCCTCCATTCTCTTCCCTAGATTATCCTAGATGCTCTCATGCCCACTTCCCCTGCGCCCCCAACTCTTGCATGTGATCTCTTGGTTGCTTTAGTAGAACCCATTGCTACTAAATTGTTATAGGTCACGTCCGTCCTCCTTGTGTAGGATTCAGTGCAGTGAGCCCCTTCACCTGCCCTCAGCCTCCGAGAACACTATTTTTCTAGGTCCCCATCGAGCTTTCCCATCCCAACCTCTCCCCTCGCCCCCCCCATCTCCCTTGTGTGGTAAAGACCCCCACAACCCTGCTGTTCCGTTATCAGTTCAAAAGGTCCTCAGGGCCACGGAACTTATGGTACAGGAACAACGGGGAACCAGGGAGCCACCTGGCACCTAGCAGGGCTTGGGAGATACCCACCGAGTATACGAATTGGTTTCTGTGGCTCTGTGAGTTCAGGCCAGGCTGTCAGACTAGCGGGCACGACTTCTGCCAGTATCGATTTGCAGGCAGGACTCTATGTGTAAACGAATTTCGCTGTTTTGCCTTAGGACCCAATTTCCGAAAATTAGATTTTAAGTGTCGTGTCCTCCTTGCTCACTCCATGTGCGTCCAGACAACCAGCGCATAATGTAAAATGAAAGGCGTGGAAAATGGACCCATTTAGTGTACTCCATTTGAAATCTGTTAGGTTATTTTTAAATTCTCCTGGACCTTGTGCTCCTGAGGGTGGGCAGGAGAGGAAAAGAAGGACAAGAGGAGGGAGGGGAGGAAAGGGGAGGAGGGAGCTGGCCTTAGCTAGTGGGATACTGCAGATTGTTGCTTGCTGTTCAGTTTCCATTTTAAAAGAATCCCAAACGTGATTTCTGAATTGAGACACTGAAATGAGACTCTGCCAGAATTGCTGCTCCCTCTGCTCTTGCTGTGGGGACCACAGGCTACTTGTGTGCAATGTGCTGAACACACTAGTCTCCGCCCTGCCTCCCAACCGATCTGTCCCTCTGGCTCTGCCACAGGTGGGAAGCCGGTTCAGACATGGCCACCAGAGAGGTGCACAGAGCTTGATTCACTTGGGGCATGGTCTTTTTGAAGTGTATGAGGAATATTTTATCAGTTTAATCTCTCAGTCTCTCTCTCTCTCTCTCTCTCTTTATGTGTGTGTGTATGTGTGTGTATTTGGGTGATGCATGTTTTTGTGTAAAAATATGTGTATATATTATATATGTGTGTCTGTGCATACACATCTTGGTGATGTATGTATGTATGTCTTTGTGTAAGTATATGTGTTGTGCGAATGTCTGTCTGTGTGTGAGAGCATGTGTATGCACACGTGTACATGTGTGTATGTGAGTGTGTACCTGTGTGTGTATGTTGGCATCAGATGTCTTCTTTGATCATTCTTTATCATTTTTTTAGACAGCATCTCATGGAACCAGAAGCTCACCAACTAGGCCAGGCTGGGTGTCCAGTGTGCCCAGGAACTTCTGTGTTCTCACACTTATGCCCTAGGCCAGGCTGGGTGTCCAGTGTGCCCAGGAACTTCTGTGTTCTCACACTTATGCCCCAGACACTTCGCTCACTGGGGTCGTTGCCACAGCCCCTAGTCTTTGCTTTTTGCTATAATACATAAGTTAAACTCATAGGTGTTTTCACTGTCCTTTTGGAGGTTTTCTTATTCACATTCCTGAACATTGTAGGGTGTGAGGCTGTGAGCTTACTGTCCGTGTGACCTGGAGCAGGTGACATCCAGTGGCTGGGAGGGACACAGCTTTCTCTTAGGATCCAGGTACTTGTCATTTCTCACCTTCTCCTTGGCTGGAGGAATCTCTTGTCTGTGGAGGGGGCTCTGGCTGATTCCTTTGGTCTTTTCACAGCCTGGCAGAGGCGGTGGAGGACTGTGCACCTTATACATAAAGCAGATGCATTCTGATTTCTGAATTTCTGCAGGCCAACAATGTGACAGCCACTCTCTGTTGCTGTGACAAGTATCTGTGTGTGGATGAAGAAGAGTGGTCCACTTGATCTTGGTTTTGGAGGCCGTGAGTTCAAGATCGAGCAGCTCATGTGTTCAGCCATTAGTGAGAACTTGGTGGCCCATGGCTTCCAAATGACAACTGTTTCTGGGGAAGAGATTGCATTTGGGGACCAGCGGATACCAGAAAGGATTTTGGGACCAGGCTGCTATTTATAACACATCTTTCTTGGAAGAACAAACTCTGGGAAGACTCAGTCTCAGGGATCAGGAATACTCCGGTCCAAGCAGCAGCATTGACACTCCAGACCGTGGGCTCAGCTTCCAGGGCACACATTCCAGGCAGGAGGATGACTGCTTGCACTGTGCTGCTCATGATGATTTACTGTCTGATGACCTGAGCTGGAACTCCCTTTGACTCCTGTCCTACCTTGTCCCATGATCCCCTTCCGTCTAGTTTTGGGTGCACAGCTAAACCCCCACATTCGTGGTTTCTGCACCCATTGATTCAAACAAATTTTGGTGAAAGAGAATTCTTGATAAACTGTGTCTAGGTTGAGCAAACCCAGGTCATTCCCTTTGTTCTTACTCCTACAATACGGCAAAACTGTGATTCCCCATGGCACCGACACTGTTTGGGGTGAAGTCGAGCAGAGCTGGTTTAGGGGGAGGATGTGTGCTTACGAGGTGCAGATACATCTCCACTTCACTTGACTCTCCACCAAAGGGCAGATGCAGTCTAAGCTGAGATACCCACTCAAACTTGCCTTGTCCACTCTGGACTGGTGTCAGTCTGTCTGGGCTCCTTTGTTATTCATCCATTGCTGATGGCTTTATACCCTAGAGTCTGTGCTGGTATCTGTTTCCTTGACCAATTCAGTTCCCTTCAGACTACATCCTCTTTCTTATGACCCCCTGTAGGAGCATCATGTCTGGTTCTTGTATATTCATGTGTGTGTGTGTGTGTGTGTGTGCGTGTTTGTATATGTGTGTGTATGTGTGTTTGTATGTGTGTGTATGTGTGTGTGTATGTGTGTATGCATGTGTGTGTATGTGTGTGTATGTGTGTATGTGTGTTTGTATGTGTGTATGTGTGTGTATGTGTATGTATGTGTGCATGCATGTGTGTGTATGTGTGTGTATGCATGTGTGTATGCATGTGTGTGTATGTGTGTATATGCATGTGTGTGTATTTGTGTGTGTATGTATGCATGTAGATGCTTGTGTGTCTATACACATATAAAGGCCACACATAACTTCAGGTGTCCTTTCTCAGGAGCTGTCTACTTTATGTTCTGAGGCAGGGTCTCCCCTTGGCCTGGAGTTCATGGATCATGCCAGTCTGGCTGACCAGCAGGTACCAGGATTCACCTGTGTCTGTACTACCAGTGCTGGGGTAAAAGTGTGTACCACCATACACAGACTTTACACATGTGTGCTGGAGGGGAAGCTCAGGTCTCATACTTTCGCAGTGAGCACACTGTTCATAGAGCCATCTCCTGGCCCAATTACCCTGTGTTCTTACTGGTGTTACAGGACCCCCGTCCTGGGGTTAGGGAGTCAGACCCCAGAGCAGCGTGACTATGGTAATCCTGCAGGAGGGCGGCAGGATTTCCCTCTGTCAGTTAGAATTCTTTCCGTGAAATCCACTGTTGTGACTCTGGGCAGCGGAGCAGTGCCCTATGTGCGCAGCAACGCCTGGGCTTTGGTGTATCACTGAGCTATGGTGGGATTTTTTTTTCAGTCTCTCCTCGAAACAGCTCCCCTGGGCCTTAAATCCCTACCCTCAAAGGGATTTAGAGCAGCACTGTGAGAGAATTCAAGGCAGCGAGGCTGCACAGGAATTGTCCCGCCAGCGCCTAGGGTGGGCTTGCTTTCCTCAGCCTAAGAGGATCAAATGCGGATTTGTTTTTCCATAGCAAATATTTTAAGATGGTTTTCCATTTCAAAAGAAAGACACAGATTGCTTTCCTTGATCTGTCTGTCAAAGGGGAACGAAGAGACTGTATGTGCACACGCCTGCACACTCACATAGCACACAAGAGCATGCCTGTACGTGCATACCAGCATATGGGTGTATACATGAGTACAAACATGTTTGCAAACTTACAAGTGTCTGAGAACATATGTGTACATGAAGCATGCACTTGCAAGTGTAAGCACATGAGCATGTGTGCACGGGGTCATGCCTGCACATGCATATGCATGTACATATGCATGCATCCACACACTCGTTGACAGAAGAAAGGGAATCAGAGATTTCTCACATGTATGTTGCTAGGTAAGGGAAATAAATCAACATTGTAAGCAACTTTCAAAACACTGTAAGTTAATCTCTAGGTCACAGCCTCTCTAAATTTAAATGTGCCGGGAAGCAGAAAAGCGGCCCCAGGAACCTGCTGCTGTCAGCGGGGATGGAGGACAGGCAGCCGGTCTTTCCATCAAGGGAGCATTTGGCGAGGATGCGCGTCAGGCGGGAAGTAAGGCTGCTTATTGCGGAGAGTGTTAGCGGTCCCCCCCACCTGCTCCACATGTTGTGAGCAGTTGGCTTTAGTTTTTGTCCTTGACTCCTGCTGACATCAGGCTGTGTGCTCGAAGGATGTCTTGGAGGAAACACAGGTGGATCTGGGAAAGAAGGAATCGCCGGGTCATGTGATACCCAATTAGCTGGTGACAAACTTGGCAGGTGGGGCTTTATCCTTGCACAGCCAAAGCTCGCAGCAGCTCCCTGACCTCCAGAAGCTCCCTTCCCCCCTCTCTCCCCTTCCATCTCAGCTGTGAGTATCAGAAGGTTGGAATCATTTTGAGGTGAACATGGCTCAGGGACATCAGAGTGCTGGATGGAAGCTAGGCATGAGTGTCGACCGCTCTTCCTTCCTGGACAGGAAGGTGTTGAAGTAACACTGGGCCGCTCTGCTCTGAGGATATTTTCATACTCATGAGGATGTCTTTGATGCTGCTTACAGCATGAGGTCCCACACAGTGTCTCTCTCACCTGGCTTAGAGAAACACACAAGCCTCATATCCACTTCCATGTGTGGCTGTAGCCATGATTGGGACATGGGGCCCGTCCTGCCAGGCAGGCTGTGTCCTCTGTGATCCCACGTTACTCCTGCATATGAGCATGTGCTCCACCAAATAATCACAATGCAGGCTCGGTGGAAGGACTCGGGAAGGTAAAGGGAGCCGGTAACGCCTGGTATTCATGGTATGCACCATGGTTGTTCTAAGTTACCCACGTCCACACACGCAGCAGGAAAGTCCTCTAAGACCTCTCTCTCTCTCTCAGTTAGGTGTCTTCCACTAAGTCTCTTTATCCCACTAAGCCTCACCTCCCTCCCTGAGGAACCCAGACGGTCTGCTGCCTGGAGTGGCTCTCCCTGAGGCTCACTCTCGCTTTGCGGTCACGTGACAGCTCCCATCACCGGCTTGCTTTGCTTTGTCTTCTTTTGTGATAATAATACTTTTTATTCTGCGAACATTCCATATATTTATATACGTATATGGATGTATATGTGGATCATAGCCACCCACCCCTGCCTCCACTCAGCTCCCAAGGGTGCCCTGATCCTTTCTTTCATCCAGCTTCAAGTCCTCTTTATATTTTATTAATAACCCCCTGAGTCCAGTTCGCACCACCCGTCTGTAGATGGATATGGAGTCCTTCCACAGGAGCATAAGGAACCTACCAGTGGCCACATCCTCAAAGGGCAGTGACTCTCCTTAAGCTCCTCCCTCAACAGTCAGCAATGCACCACGGCTCCTACAATAAGGGCAGGACCTCCGAGGCTTCCCTGTCACACAGGAATTTTGTCTGGTTTGATCTTGTGTGTGTCTTGGGTAGGTGACAGTAACTATTCCAAGTTGATGTGTTACAGCAGCCATGCTGTATCCAGAAGTCAGTACCTCACAGGTCCCCTCCCCATCTAACCTTTGTTCTACTGTTTCTCCACTTTCTGTGGAGTTTGGGAATTTGATGTTGATGGCCCATCCACAGCTGATCACTTAGCGTTATCTAGACTCTGCACTTGGATTAGTGCTGAGTAGCCTGACTTTCCTGAGCCCAGTGTGATGTGCTATCTATGGTGCCAACAGAGGATCTGGTATGGCAGCTGTGTTAGCTGAAACTCCAAAGAGAAGCCCTTTCTGCTAACATACATACATACTCACACACACATACACACACATGCACACACACACATACACACACATGCACATACACACTCACACACATGCACATACACACGCATGCACACACATATATGCACACACACATGCACATACATGCACACACACATACACACACATGCACATACACACTCACACACATGCACACATACACACACATACACACATGCATACCCACATGCAGCCCACAGCCAACTGTTGTCCTTTCTCTCTGCATGTTCCTTCTCTAGAGGAACAGGCAGTAGACTGAGGGAGCAGCCCACAGTACTTTGCAATGTTCATTGACTGCTTGGTGGTGCTTCTGACTCTGGAGATGGAAGGCGATAAGCTTCCAGCTTTGGGGCTCTCTCTCAAGATCCCCTGTCAAGACACACACAGGCATGACACACACACAGCTTGGAAGACTGAATCAGAATGAATGTGAACATTAAAAACATGGAGGCTGGGAGGTGGGCTGTAGTGGCGCTGACTTCCTGCCTGTGAGTGTGATATAATGTGGGACTTTGGTCTGGGCTGGGTAGCTGGAAGCCCCACACAGATCTCTGGTCAGAGATGGGAGTGGTTTTTGTAGCCTCCACTGCTGGGTCTGGCCTGTCCCCATTTCTGCTGCTGCCTCAAGGTGCCAGGCCAGGCTGAACTGAGCCTGTGGGAGGCTCCGGCATGGGGTGTAAAAAGCTTTGGGAGAGAAATCTCTTCCCAAACAGTGGTGTTAACAGCTCTTATAACAGAAGCTCTCAGACCACGGAATGATTCTCACACCCTTACTCTTGAGCACTCTCCCATCCCCCATATATATACAGTTTTTGGAATGGTTCAGCGTCTGACAACAGGTGCTTCCTATTGACTTGTCTTGAGGGCTTGGGAAAACCTTATCTACAAACAGGGGGTGGTCCTGTTTCTGTCCTGAGTGTGGTCTCATCTTCACCTGTGAATGGGGGACTTAGGGCTTGGCTGAGCCTACCTCACCTGCAGAGGAGGGACTTGGGGTATGGATGATCTGGCTGGGGCCCACATCACATATTCTTCTGCGGAGGAGGGACTTGGGGCGTGACTAATGTCACTTTATGGGGGAGGGGGCTCTGCTGTGAGTTGCATGAAGGACCTGTTTTTTTTGGGGGGGGGGGAACTAGGAAGTGCCTACCATCTCACTTTACGTTCCTAGGGTTTCACTGGTTTCAGCTGAAAAGCAGGGTGCCCTTCACAGCCTAATTGCCCCACAGTGTTAGATATGTGAAGAACAGCATTACAGGTCGGATCCTCCCAGCTCTCAAGGCCCTACGCCATTGTGTTCTATTTCATGTGCCAAGACAGAGCGGCTTCAGGATCTCCCTCAGCTTCCGCCATCCCTGGGGCTTTGAGCTGCTGGGATCACACTTCATTTTTGTACATGGTTTAATTTTCCAAACAAACTTGGAGGATGTTGAGTGCCTTGGATATTTGAAATTTGTCAGGATTCCAATTTGTCTTTGGTTTTCTCATTTTCCTTCTGGTTTTATTTTATTTTATTTTTTTTTACCAAATGGAAGTTAACTTTGGCTAAATTGGTGTCTAAGTGTTGATCTTTGAAATCTGATAACTTACTTTTGCAAAAATAGGCCAAGCATTACTTCTGTTAGTGTGTGTGTATGTGTGTGTGTCCCTGTACCCAAAGAAAAAGTCTTTCAGCTTCTAAAAATGTACTCACATTCATGTGGCACACACACACACACACACACACACACACACACACACACACACACACACAGGGAAACATACACATAAAATAAAAACAAGTATTTTTATTTATTTTTTTTTTTTAGAAAATTAGTAATAGCCAGCTGTGGCAGCACATGTCTTTAACCCTGGCTCCCAGGAGGCAGAGGCAGGCGGATCCCTGAGTTTGAAACAGTGAGTTCCAGGACAGCCAGAGCTACACCAAAACCCTGTCTCAATAAATAAATAAATACATGAGCAAATAAATAAATAGAAAAAAGAAGCAGACGCACCAGCATGTTGGCTAGTTAGCCTGGCCCCTCTGGGTCCTTTGACGTTAGATCCTTTTTATACTTAAGAAGCACCAAGTACAGGGAGCTGGGAGATGGCTCAGTAGGTAAATTACCAGCCAGGAACACACAAAGGCCTGAGTTCAACACCAGCACTTAAAAAGCTGAGTGCGTGGTGGCACATGCTTGCTGTCCCAGCACTGAAAAAGTAAGATTTCCAGGGCTTGCTGGAGAACAGACCCATCAAATCAGAGAACTCTGGGCTCAGGGGAGGACCCAAGTCTGAAGAAGTAAAATAGAGAGTGGCTAAGGAAGATACATGATAGCTACCTCTGTCTTCTTCACACACACACACACACACACACACACACACACACACACACACATTCACACACAAACACACACACACACACGCACACACATGTGCACACACACACATACACATGCACACACAAACACACATATAAGCACATTCACACACACATGCACAAGCATGCACTCCCCCAAACACATGCACATATGCACCCACATGCATGTGCACATGTACACATTTGTACATGCAGCACACACATGCACACATGAATGCACACACATGTACACACACATATACACACACAAACACAAGCATGTGCACACACAAATAATACTATACACAGTGTCTTGCATGAAATGGGACTTAGGTTAAACACCTTTAGCACCGACCTATGCTTCTGGCATGTATTCTGCTAAATATTTTCACAATTTTACCATATTTCAATGATCAATTAGCTTCCACTTAATTTGAAGTCATTAGACTAATTATTTGAATTCCATTCTAATAGTAGCATAATCTGAATGTTGATTCAGTTGGCAAGTGGGAAGTACTGCTTCTTGCCTCTCTGCCATAAGAGCCTGAGGGCTCATGGTTGTTCCCTTTGGCATCTCCTGAACACCCTGCCTTGTTCTGAGGATCACCAGTCCCTCAGAGGTACCTCCCAACAGACTTGGGATGGACGAGTAGGGGCGTGAGAAGAGACGGTGAACCCTGTTTTCAGTCATCGTGCTGGTGGTCGCAGGTTAGAAGTCTAAACTCCATGTCCACACTTGGGTCTGATTTGAGGGTTGTGAGCTGACCGCACATATTGCAAGGTGCTCTTAGACTCTTAGACTGCCTGGTTCGGTGTGGTGGGATTCAGTATGGAGGTGACAGGTGCCCAGGGTCAGGAAACTCTAATCCCAACATCATCTGCTCAGGCGTCAGCCTCCAGGCAAGCTGGAAAGCACAGGAAGCCGTTTAAGCATCACAGGGAAAGACATCAGGCTGTGAAGCCACAGAAGCTGAGGCGTTAGTTACATTTCTGCTGACAGAAGAACTTCAGGGAAAAGAGGGTTCTTCGTGTTTTTATGTGATAGTTTTATTAACTATTTTGAGAATTTCTTACAGTGTATTTTGATCATATCCATCCTTATTTTGTCCAGAGACACCTCCCAGACAATTTCATTTTGACTCATGGTTTCAGAAGGAAAATTCTGTCATGGTGGACCAGACATGGCTATGGTAGAGACAGGGGTGGCTGTGTCTACAGTCATCCTGGTGGGGCAGGCAGGGAAAGGGGGTGGCTGTGCCCATAATCATCTTGGTCGGGCTGAAGCAAAAGCAGATAGTAACTTCAAGCTTGGCAACATACTTGCCTTTGTGTACTGGGTTTGTAGCAGTGTGAATATGGGGGGGGGCATATCAGATCCTCACAGCTTGGTGGATAAGAAAGAAGAAAGCTTGGGGTGGAGCCAGAAGCAGATCCCACCATCAGAGCTGGCCCCGGGGAACCACTTCTGATAGCTGGAGACCCAGCATTCAAACAGTGTCCCCTTGGAGGACATTTCATATCTAAAGCTTAGCGGGGAGTCTAGCATTTAGTATCTAATATGTTTAACAAAGTATTAGTTTGAAAGCACAGATTGTTTAGAAATGCGACAGAGGCTGTTTTGGAAGGGAGGTGTTGTCAAGCACAGTGATGGGCTGACAGTGCAATACCTGTGACAGTATCAAGCCAGGGTGGCTCGATGACAAGGCCTGTGCCTGATTCCAGCTGCAGAGACAACTGGGGCCTCTGCAGGCTTTCAGTGCATGGCTCCAGGCAGCCACTTGCATGGACTTGCCGGTCTTCCAAGCACAACATGCTGTTATTATTAGACCCTCGACCAACGGTCCTTTGTTTTCAGCTTTTAAATGAGCATTTGTGGTTTTCTCTCCGTTTGGGCTACAGCCGCCCTCACGTTGGGTTTTGTCTTGCAGAAACACGCGTGAGGACAATCACTGTGAAGTGCATGGAAGCGTTGGAGGGTCAGCTGAGCTGGTAAGGGGTTTGCTGCCTGCAGACACCGGCAGATCTGCTTGCTTTATTAGAATTCAGTGAAGGCAAGGGAAGGGGCCAGTCAATCTTTACATTAACAAAGAAAGCAGGAAAACACCCAGCATCCCCAGGGGGAAGGAGCAGGTGCTGTTCCAACTTCTCTTCGCCCAGGCTCCCCTTTGACAAAGCAAATAGATTAGAATGTCTAGAAGCATCTTGGTGAGAACACAGGGCAGTTCTCACATCTTGGGATAAGAAAAGCCTCTTTGGGGTCCTGAGCTGAACATTCATGCTGGGGTCTGCCTTTGCTTTCTGCGTAGCCTCTGAAGGGGTCTTAGGGACTGTGAATCAGTTAATGCACAGAACAATGCAGGAATCTGCACTGTCGGCTCTGTTTTGAATCTGGAATCAAAACCAGCATGAAAATTCCTGGTTGCAAAAAAAAAAAAAAAAAAAAAAAAAAAACCAATTAGGAATTCAGGTTGGAGAAGCATTGGGACTCCACAGCACGTCTAACTGTTTCTGGTTTGCTGGGATGTCTACTTCTGGAAATAAACCCCAGCCAGCGGGATCTGGTCCTAATTAAGGGAACAAGTCCGACAATGTAGTCTGTGCCTTTCCTCCCTGGCAGCCAGTTTGGTTTTATGGAAACATCCTGCTACTATTTTGGAAATTGCTAAGTGGCTCTGGAATAGATTTGCCTTAAACCTTTGTCAACCAGGACAGTGCCAAGGCCTCTCTTTTCAGGATGCTGGGGTGTGGGATAAGCCTCAGGTTGCAAGCCAAGTCCTCCTTCCCACCAGCTCACCTTGCTGCCCCTAGACGTGGGGAAAGCCCCATCAGAGCTGGCCATCGTGGAGTGGGTGTCAGGGGTGTATGCAGGAAGCTCAGGGGCTTGGATCTGAGGCCGGATTGCCTACCATGTACTGCGAGGGGCGTTCTGACCTGGCATCTTATTCCTGATGCCCTCTTTTTTGGGCATGCAGGCCACCTGAGGTGTGACGTACAGTCATCTTAGACTCTTGGACAGCACACTGTTGCCCTGGAGCATAAGTACAGACAGACAGACAGACACTTCTCCAACTGTAGCCCTGCACCTATGACCTACCAACCCTCAGGAAGAATTAGCCATCTTTCCCCCTATTTTTTTAAAATTTACTCTTCCTTTATATGGGTTGATTCTTATAGATATAGAGATAGATATATAGATTTATAGATATATAGATAGATATAGATTATAGATATAGATGGATAAAGATATATAAAGATAGATAAAAGGTAGATACATAGATATGTAGACAGATGCATATATATATATATATATATATATATATATATATATATATATATAATGTCCAAACCCATTTGCCTTGGCATCCAATCTTTGTGACACACACAATAGAATATTAAAAAACACGACAAAGCCACTCCAAGGAGCCTCACCCACTCAGTGTCCCCTTCAGACTGTTACAGAGTTAACAGCAAACTAGGCTGTGTTGATTTAGCTCTTTCTCCTCAGGGCTGAATTTGGCTTTCATTTTCATCTTCTTGGTTATCACATATTCTCTGTTAGCCTTCTGAGTGAGTCAAAGGAGATATTAAAAGAATTCTTACTTTTTGCCTGTGGGCTTTTTTTTTTTTTTTTTTTTTTTGAGAGTCTCTTTCTGTAGCCTACATGTGCCTTGAACCTAGCCCTCTCAGTTCAGGTTCCCAAGGCTGAGATTTTGGGTGTCCACCACAACTTCTCTTGGCTCAAAGGTTTTTACTGTGATGCAAGAAAGAAGGCTCAGCTGGTTAAATCTGGCTCTGAACCCATGTGGACCTGTGCTAGATCCCTAGACAGGTTGAATAAGCAAGCCAGCTGTGGTGGTGTGCACTTGGCACGGTCTACTAGGCAGGCAGAGACAGGTGCATTCTGGGGGTCACTGGCCAGCCAGCCTAGATTAATTGGTGAGTTCCTTACCAGTGAGACATACACATCAAACTCAAAAGAAAACAAAAGAAAAGAAAACTGAAAACAAAACAAAGGAAACCAGAAGATGAAGGTACCTAGTGACTGACACAGAAGTTTCCCTCTCTCTCCCTCCATTTCTCCCTCTCCCCTCCTCCTCTCTCTTATCCTCTCTCCTCTCCCCTGCCTGCCCCCACCCAGGATGTGTACACTGGTTCTGTGTATACCCACAGAACCCATTGTGTGCTTGGTTGGAGAGGAGCATCCTTTATCTGTCTAGACTCTCAGCTCTCTGCGGGCTCTGTTTTCCTGGACTTGATCTGTTTTCCTGGACTTGAATCTGAAGCCTTTGCTGAGCAGCGTCATCGCTGGGGTTTAGTGGCTGCTGGTTTATCTTTGTGTCCTTGAGCTCCACTTCAGCGCTCAAGTGTTTACTTGGGGGTGAGTCAGGCATTCACAATCAAAGCAGAAAAGATACTGGCGGGCTTTGTCCCTGGGTGTGAGGGTGCCCAGGGACCCCTGTGTGTGTCTCAGGCCCATGGTGGGAAGGAGCACTCGGGAACTCAGGTGTCTTATCTCCAATTTATTTTGAAATTAAGAGCTTGACAACCTTTTCCTAAAGGAAATCCAGTTCTTTACAACAGCAGCAACAACAAACCCCAATGTTTATGTACTAATTAACTTTTGACGAGCATGCCCTCACAGGAACTGTAGACTGGGGGCATCAGCAGAGCTCCTGGACACACCTCAGCCTGCTAACACCAACAGTCTGCCTTCAAGCTGGGAGCCAGCAGTGGGAGGGGTCAGCGGAATGGGGAGAGCAGAGCCCTGGTAGTGTCCCCAGGGTTCCCAGAGCCTTCACTCACTGCCACAACAAGCTGCCTGCTCTCTGGTGGCAAGGGTCCTGAGGACAATTCAGAAGCAGAACTCTGAGCTCCGGCCAAGAAGCTCAGCTTTCCTGTTAGATTGGCTCAGAAGCCACCAGACCCTCATCCCAAAGGGCACCTGCATCACAGGTGACAAGCAGAGTCCACCCGACCCTCTCAGTATCATGAATAGCCACAGGAATTACCCCGAGGGCCTCACTTCTCTTGATGCCGTTATCACAGGTCATCTTAAGGTCCTGTCTCTAACAAAGGTCAGACAACCTCCAAGCACAGCTGTACTGTGTCTGCTTCCTTCCTTGAAGTTGGTGACTGCAGTGTGCACCTTCAGGTCCGGGTCAGGGTGGAGCTGTCATTCAGGGATGGGCTTCTGAGGAGCCTCTTGGACCATCTCTCCCGGTTGCTGTGGGAATGGAGCAGAGGGGGCACAGGCATAAGATTGTCTAGATCTGAGTGTGATCCCTTCTGAGCTGTGACTGTTCACTAGACAATAAATCTCTCCAAGCCCCCCTTTTTCTATCATAAAAACGAGACAATTGCAGAAGAAGATAAAGGATGCTTCTTATATGCAGTAATGACTGGATAAATGAGAGCTATTATTCATCAGTAGTGGTATAAAACCACAAAACATATGACGGAGTGAAAAAGATCTGCTTGGAGAAACGGGCGCTGGCTCAGCCAGCCATGTCCTCTATGTACAAACATAAGGACCCGAACCAGCGCCCAGAACCCACATTTTAAAAAGCCAGATGTGGGGTACATGCTTTAATCCTGATCCTGTGGAGGTAGAGATGGTAAGGATTTATGGGGCTCACTGGCCCTGCCCACTTTCAAATTTCAAGTTAGTGAGAGACCCTGTTGTGTTTTATAAAAAGCAAGAAAGAACCAGAAATATGTTTGGAAGAGTGAGGTATGGGGAGGGGGAGGGGATGCCTCTGTGGGCCCATGCTGAGGCAGCCCTGCCCACTGAGGTAACCAGCCACACGACATACCATACCACGGATATATTATGAAATAGCGTTGATTTGAGGCATGGGGAGGGGAGTTGAGGGAGCAGAGACAGAGAAAGGCAGAGGGAGAAAGAGAGAGAGAGAGACAGAGAGAGAGAGACAGAGAGAGAGAGACAGAGAGAGAGAGAGAGAGAGAGAGAAGAGAAAGGGGGAGTAAAAGCTGGGCATGAGCATGTGGAGAGAGGGGGTGGGGAAAGAAGGGGCAGATAAGGATGAGGGTAAGAGAGAAAGTGAGGAGGAGGCAAAAGGCCCCTTTTATACTGAGTCCTCATACAGGGCTGTTGCCAGGTAACTGTGGGGCAGAGCCTAGAAGAAATGCTAACAGACCCCATCTTAGAAAATAAGGTGGCTGTCACCTGAGGTTTCCTTTGGCCTTTCCACATACATGTGCACATACAAAAATACTCACACAATTCCACGCTGACAAAACAAACAAACCCACAACCCCTTGTTTTCTAAAAGCAAGAGAAATTCTCTTGCCTTCCTAGTGAGTCCAAGGTCATGGCAATTTCTCAACCTCCCGTTATATAAACAGTCTGTTCTTTCTGTCGCCTGCCCTCTGGCCAGATGCCTACAGCTCCTGCAGAGGAAGGAAAAGACACGTGGTAATTGAGTCCTTGTCAATGGCTCTGGTGGGGACGGAGAGCCTGCAGTGGTTCCCACACATAGCATTGGCTGGCTGAGGTCCTAAAGTCACCTGCTGTCTTCACAGTCACACACCTGGCACCGGAGCTCTGAGCCGAGAGCCCTGACCTTGCTCAACCCCGGCCCAGGAATCAGCTGTTTGTGTCTCTGGAGCTCTGTATCTTTGTATAGTGACACTTTGTAGCCATCCAAGAGCATCTGGGATCTCGACAGCTCCTTATTCTGCCTGTTTTTTGATAGTACCCAGAGACATTGAACATGTCACCTAGAGAGATGGTGGATAAAGAAGCAGAGGTCTGAGGTAACCCTGGGCATCACGCTAGGACAACGATAGACGACATGGTGTCAGCCCTGAGTGAGTCCCTGAAAGAAGGGGCTGAGTGCTGCCGCCATTTTCCTTGTCCCTGACTTGTAATTATTAAGTGGACATGGAGCTGTTTTTAGAGATAGCCTGTGTGGCATGACTTTTCCCGGGGAGATCTGAACACATGCCATTCACCACAGCCAGGGCCTCAGATCCAACATGGAGGAGCAATGAGTTTATTGGCTTTACTTACAGGAGTGTGACTGGGGGCTCCTCAAAAGAACATGTCAGCTTTCAGGCAGCTACATCAACAGAGTGTCCTCCACAGTGACTGTTAACCCTTAGATGTTCCTAGGGAGGGGCCCCGTCTGGGAGAATCAAGGTGATAAAGCTATGTTACACCAGAGGACACTTCACACTGCAGGGTGGCTTTCACGTGCTTAAAGACAAACATTCCTGAGTGTGGTGGCACATCCTACAGTCTTAGCGCTTGCAGGGTGAAGGCTAAAGAATTAGGAGTTCAAAGTCAGCCTTATCTAAGCTGCATATTAATTACAGAGAGTTTGAAGGTAGCCCGGACTATATGAGATACTGTCTCAAGAAGAGGCACACACAGAAAGAGACAATTATTAATTAGCAGGGAGTGTCCAACCTCAGATGAGTTTAACCTACCCAAGCCAAAGTCTTTGATGCATTTGGCCACCAATTGAGAAATCTTAAAGACCCATTAAGCTCCAGTCAATAAATCAATGGCAGAGATCCAATTTGTCTTTAATTAGCCAAGAAGAGTTTTTAATGCTTCCAGGGCATGTTGAGATTGCATGATAGTTTAATTTGACAATGTGCCATGAACCTGTGACCTCCGGACAGATGGGTTCTAAAGTCTCTGCTGCTGGTGGTGGGGTGGGGGTGGGGTTCTGAGACCCTCACTCTAGGAGGCAGGCATTTCTAAGGCTGTTAGTGAAGTCCTCCACCTCACTGGTGAGCCTGTGCCACAGCCACAGCAAGTACACGGTCGACATGGCGTCACCCATGGGGTTCTGCGTCAGTCAGTCTGCTCCCACTGCCTGTCCCTGCTCCCTGTGTTATGTGGCTGTTACAAGGACACCAGACTCTGGGCCATTCCAGCTTAACCTCACACCCGTGTGGCGTGCTAGATCACTCCTCCAGCCCCAAAGGAGAACTCCTTACTCCCAACTTAGCTAAGCTGTGTGCGAGAGCACAGGCCTGTGTCCACACACTTGGCTTTTCCTGTGGCTGCAGGGGATCTGAACTCTGGTTCTCATGGGCGTGCAGCAAGCACTTCACTCACTGAGCTGCTTCTCCAGCCTCTTAGCTATGCTTTAAAAACGTCCCCAGACTAGTGAGGTGTCTGGTTGTCTAGTAGAAGCACTCCCAGACTAGTGAGGTGTCTGGTTGTCTAGTAGAAGCACTCCCAGACTAGTGAGGTGTCTGGTTGTCTAGTAGAAGCACTCCCAGACTAGTGAGGTGTCTGGTTGTCTAGTAGAAGCACTCCCAGACTAGTGAGGTGTCTGGTTGTCTAGTAGAAGCACTCCCAGACTAGTGAGGTGTCTGGTTGTCTAGTAGAAGCACTCCCATGGAGCCTGATGACCCTTGGGACCCACATGGTAGAAGGAGAGAGCTGATTTCTTCAAGTTGTCCTTGACCTCCACATGTAAACTGTAACTCACGTGAGTATCACAGTATCACACACACACACACACACACACACACACACACACACACACACATGCACTCATACATACAAATGCAATTAAAAATTTAAGTTTGCAATGGAAATGATTTAGCTATTTCCTGGATGAAGCCTAGGGTGAAAATTACAAAGAGATGGTTTTTGACAGCGACACAGACCATCAACCAGCCGAGTGACTTCCTTTATTATTCTGTAAAGGAGCCCGTAAGCAGTGCTATGTTTCCCCAGAGGAGCTTCGTCCCACTGGAGCAGGCATAGGATGCATCCGCCGGCTGGAAGCCTGTCTTAATTGACTCTTTCCAGGATTTCTTGATTGGTCACTCTCTGCGGAACTGCCCTTGTTCTGACAACGGCGGGTGCTAGCAGTTATGGGATGGCAGTGGCCCCCGAGGCTGCTGTGGCACAGGTGTGTTCATTTGTGTGGCTCATTGGAGTATGAAGGAGAGATGGGCTTTTGAAGGGTATTTCCTCCTCCTGCTTGTCAGAAGAGCAAGCTGTCTGCAGAGTTTGCCTGACCCTGTCATCTCTAAGTGACTGTGAGTCCTTTCAATAGGAGGAGGGGGCTCGTCAGGTTTAGGTGAACAGCCCTCGAGTCAACGTGGTCCCGTGTCAGTTTCTCAGATTGTTAGCATCCTAGAGGGGCCGGTCTTAACTTTGTGACATACATGTTGGTCTACAGCATCCACTGTGGAGGACTAGTAGTTCTCATGCTACTGTCTTTCTATTTAGCTTTGACCCGCTGACTCCTGAAAATATTAAGCACAGTCTGGTACTCCCCTTGCTGTTCTTGACGTGGGTGTATTTGGATGGACACCTCCGTCTCCACAGGACCTCACAGTCAACTGCAGGGAGCAGCCTGCTTCAATAGAGGGCAGCAGTGAGAAGACTTAAGAACCATCTTTCCGGTGCAGCTTCATGGACCCTGGGGTCCTCCCATCTGCTGACCTTAGAGAAGGACACACTCCAGGACTGTCTCTGTCTCTACAGCGCTGATGAGATCGTCTTTGTCTCTGGTTGGAGAAAAGCTCAGAGCGGAACAAAGCTTGGCCAGCACTGGGCTCTCTGGCACTGCGGGTGTGGCACTAACCACACTCAGAGGCTGAGAGGCCACCACAGACAAAAGGACAATGGGACCTAGCTCCCCCGAGGAGCTTGAGATCTCATAGCTGAGATGCAGAGAAAGCCCGGTGTCCTCTTGTAGGGCCGAGAGCTTGGTGGTTGTGTGTGTGCCCCCCAGATTAGGAACTGTGCTCAATGTCCGTGGAAAACACACAGAGAGGCAAATATTTGCTTGAAGAATGTCTTTCTGACACTGCAAGGTACATTTCTCAGCGGAAAAACCAGTCACTAGCTTCCCCTGGTCACGCATTAGAATCAGAGGAAAAAACGATCCCCACAGCAAGAGATCCCTCGTTTGGTACATCCAGCGGAGATAATGTGACCAGCATGCCAGGCACTGAATGCTGATGAGGATGTGACAGGCCACGCTTGGACTCGATGTCACATTCAGACGGTAGCTGAGAAATGAAAAGCAAACAGAAATTAATCCCCTCCAGGAATCTCATACACATTCACTTAGCGCTAGCCTGACGCTCAGCGGTCTGCCTCCCGCTCTCCCCATTAATAACTATAATCAAATGTCCATGATCGGCTTCCACCAACCGGGTAATTGCTTTGGCTTCCCCATTTTCTGGGATGGGAGATGTGTTCGCAAGATGGGGCAGTTGTGTAACTAACTATTCTGTCCGAGCGAACTCCGGAAGTCAGCCGTGCCCTGCAGCTGTGGGTGTCAGCCCACTTGCTCTCTGTGGAGTGAAGGAAGGAAGTAATTTTATTGTGCTATTTTTAGACTTCAATTTAGATTTCAGCTGTTATGATACTCTGTGTGCCTGGATAGATAGAGATGTCTGCGCACAATTCCTCAGTACGGTTCTGAGTCTGCCCTGGGCTCCAGCAGGTCGCTGATTTCTGCTTAGCCTGTGGCTGCAGCAATGCCCTGTCACAGTGGCTTCTCCTGCAGCTGAGGCCTGCCGGGTCCTCAGGTGATGGTGCCATCCTGTGCCCACAGCGCTTGGCGATCCCATGCTTCCTTTTACCTGAGGAGGCTCAGTCTGCTCTCTCCTATGCATGATGATGGGTCCCCCACAATTCTGTGGGAGTAGACGCAGCTCATGACCATCTTGCAGTTTGAGACAGTTTTCTAGATGCTGTAGATGAAAGCTCTGAGGGTTTCCTTTCTCACAAGCCAGAAGGGTGAGGACACTGGGCTGCCTTTGGCTCGGCCGTGGAAGACAGCTTTGAACCTGAGCAGAGTTCCTCGTTCCTAAGGATTAGTGTCGGTCTGAAACACCGAGGGGTTCCTGGGTGTGTGCCAGACGTACCCGCCCGAGCCTGTCCCGTGTCAGGTACATCCATGTTAGCACCTGTGCCAATTCAGACCTCTGCGCCTGAGAAACCCTGTAGATATTGGAACACAGTAGCCATTAACCCACAACCTATTCATCGGCGGCAGTTTGTAGCACAGGTGCCAATCGTGACGTCACACACCGCCACCTTGAACTAGGTCAGAAATTGGATCCTAACAGGATTTCCCACGTGACCTTATAAAGTGACCGGTGCTCACAGAAACCTCTTCTGCTTCATCCGCACTTAGCATCCTCTTCTTCTTCTCCCTCATCCACCTCCCCCTTCCCTTGCTCCTTCTCCTTCAAATTGCAGACCTCTAGAACAACCTGCCATGGCCTGGATATCCACGCCCCGCCTCACTTAAAATATGTATCCTTAATCCCAAGTGCAGTGGTCATTGGCATGTGACCCTCAGCAGTTATGCTTAAAGTAGCATCTTTATGAAAGTGCTCTTTGCTTCTCCCACCATACGAGGGGGCAGCTAGACGGCATTGTCATGGGGTGGTGTGCCCTTAGCCGATACCAGCTTTGATCAAACTTCATTACATGAATGCATATATATCCAAATACACCTAGATATTCCTCTTTTGTCCTTCCGAGTTGCTTAGAAAGCCTTGTCCCCCTTCAACGTTGTACAGGTAGATAATTAGGAATTTGTATTTGGTCTGTTTGGTTCTGGGCTGCATTTCCTTGGCCATGGTTGCTGCTGCATTTTCCCCGGTTGGAGATAGTACTGTAGGAAATGGCGAACAGCAGCTGGATAAATTCTTTCCTCCCGTACGCTGCTTTTGCTCAGTGTTTTATCACAACAACAGATAGGGTACTGGGGTGCCTGCGTCTGTGAGTTGTTGATAAGCCGCAGCTTAGGGCGAGCCTTTGCAGTCCACGGCAGGCTGCCATTCCACAGCAAGAAAAAGAAGCTAGTCTTTCTTAGGAGTGATTTCTGAGATGCCCAGACCCCTTCAACTGCATGAGAGAGCTCTGCTTGCTCCGACACAACCACTTAGTTTTGCTCACAATCTGTGCAGCGTGAAGGTGGGAATATGTCTGTAAGAAAGACCACGCCCCATGGGGTGCCTTGGGACCCTATGGTGACAGTAGCCATCAGCTGAGCTTTCTGGCCATCGTCTCCGATCTGCCAGCCCAGTCTAGCATGGGCAAGAATCCAAGATCTTTGGAAACCAAATGGCCTTCCTCTCTTGGTACTCCTGAGCCATGTTCCCAACAAGCTGACATGTGAGAGGTGGAGAAGGCTAGCCCAGATTCCCAGCTGTAGGAATGGCAGAGTTCAAAGAATGTTTTAAGGCTCTGTCTACGATGTAGTGCTAATTACTACATTGTGGGGTTGTTTGGGGGACTAAATGGCAGAATGATGTGATACACTCATGGCACCACCCATACTGTGACATGGAGTTTTGTCTTGTCAGTTTGGTTAAATTGTGAAGTGACTAGGAAGTTACACTACACCTCTGGGCGCATCTATGAGGTTTTTCCAGAGGCGATAAGTCACACCTTGAGTGGAAGCAGCACCATTCCATAGGTTGGGGCCATGTTGGAAATCCCAGCACTGGAGAGGCCAAGAAGGGCAGATCCCTGGGATGTCAAGTGACTCACCATAGCCGAATCTGCAAACTCCAGGCTCAGGGGGAGACTCGAGGCTGACCTCTAGCCTGTACGTGCATGTGCACATACACACGAAATAAAATCAGGTTAAACTTCTTCCCTAGAAAGTGAGAGGGCTGGAGGCAGGCTCCATGGTTAAGAGCACTGACTGTTTTTGCAGAGGACCCAGGTTCAATTCTCAGCACTTACGAGGCAGCTCACAACATCTGTAATTCTAGTCCAGAGGATTGGTTGTGCTTTTGTAACCTTTGCTGATACACATGGCTCATGGATATACATGCAGACAAAACACCCAATCACGTGAAATAAAGTTAAGATTTTTTTTAATTAATAAAACTAAAGTAAATTAAAGAATAAAGTGTAAACACCTGTAATAGTGATGTTTTTCTCTCTGACGGAGATTTAAGTTGCCCGGGGAATAGAAGGAAAGCACACATCCTTCGGTGGCGGCTGTAGAGAGTTTAGAACCATCACCTTTGTCCTCTTGGGGCTGATGTTTTTCTTCATCGTGAGTCTGTGAAAGAACCTGAAGATTTTCAAGGTTTTCAGAGAACTATATAATTCTTTTAAAAGAGAGTAAGTGGGGAGGGACAGGTTGGTGACAAGAGATTAAACTTCAATGTCTGTGTTAGAACTCAGATTCCCAGGCTTTTGTTTTTGTGCTTTGTTTTGTTTTGAGAAAATGTCTCACTCCAGCCAAGGCTGGTCCAGAAATCATTACGTAGTCAAGTCTGGCATTGAATTAACTATAATCTTTCTACTTCAGCCTCACAAGTACTGGGGTCACAGCCATGAGCCACTATGTCCAGGGTGTTCCTACTTCTTCAGTAGAGAGGCAGGCTGCCTCCCAAGTCCTTGCATGCCAGCATCATCCCAGCAAAGCATGGCCACACTTGGTCCTCCAGTGTTGTGCTCCGTTGATCCCATAGGCCTCCTTTAGCTTTTGAGAAGGTGTTGGCAGTGCTGGGGCCCAGCTCTCTACCCAGACCTCTGAGCACTGCAGCTCAAAATATCATCCCTGTCCTCACAAGGCTCAGAGGCTCTGAGTCACTGGTGAAGCAATTTTTGTTAATGACCCAGTTACTCTTCTGGGCAGGACAAGCAGGCATCTCACCACACATGACCAGCCATGACGCTCTTTAGTACAAACAGATGCAAAGAGCAGATGTCTCAGCAACTCAACCCTTGACGAAATCACCACATATCCCACAAGTAACACTACCATCTTACACCCACATATGTGATTTGCCACATGGCTTGCACCTCTAAAATTGGCACCTAGACTTTGGTGAGTGTGTTCTAGAGACAGCTCAGGACCTGTCCCACGTTCACTCTGACGGGAGACACGCCACATTTCACCAGTTACGGTGACATTCAGAAGGTTAAAATGAGGAAAACTGTTGACCTCTTTCTCTGGGGACCGTAAGAGACCTGCCTGCTTGTCCCATGATCCCACTGGCTTTTGGGGCACAGGGGCTACAGAGAAGCTTTGTCTGTGTTGGGTCCCAGACTGGAAACCATACTAGTGACTATCTTCAGTTTAGAGAGGAGAGCAGGAGGGCAGAGACTTACATTATGTCTACAGGATGATAAAATAAATTCTGGAAAATAAGTCTTGCTGGCCTAGGAAATGTTAAAGATCAGCAATTCTGATAACAAGTACATAAGTGTTTTGAAGTAAACTTTTATTTTTTTAAACATTTAAAGTATTTGGCATTCAAAGATTTAAATGTACATGTGTGGCTACGGTTAGAGAACATCTCAGACAGAAATATAGACTCTTGATTACCTGTATTAGAACATTAAGAGAGCAAGAAAGAAGGATTGGAAGGGAAAATGAGGCAGGAGCTAAAGGCAAGCAATGAGAAGTATGTTTTGGTGTGGGTGTATATGTTGTGGTATATATTGAAAAGCATTGTCTACCAGTTTCCACGTTTTTCCAAGCAGTGCCTCGCAGTCTGTGGGCCACAGAGCAGGACCCATGCACCCCCGGCTGCTTCTCTGCAACGCAGTCTGCAAGCCGTCCTCTCCCAGCTGTCTCTCTACCCTCCAGGAACTTTGTTCATACTCCCCACAGCTGGTAAAATCATGTCTCAATAATCAACAATTTATCAATCAGATTTATATGTTAAATTCTTGGTCCACAATTCATCCCTACAATAAGATCACAATCAGTTGACAAGGGTATAAACCTCCCACTTAGATGAGACAAATTGACCTATAGAAACCCTTGAAAAATTTCATATCTACCTATCTCAGATTAAGACCACCTGGATCTAGATCCTCCTTCTCCGGCTCCATCTTGATTCTGGTCTTGGTCCTCCTCCTCTCCCTTCCTAGACTTTTCCCCACCTACCCTTCCTTCTCATCCAGTGATAGTCTGGACCCGCCTTGCTGCATAATGACATCATCCTACATTATGTATGTATGTATGTATGTATGTATGTATGTATGTATGTATGTATGTGTGTATGTGTTAGTGTGGATATGTGTGCATGTATGTGATGGTGTGTGTTTGCATGTATTGGTGTATGTGTATATGTTTGTGTGTGTGTGTGTGTGTGTTGGTGTATGTATGCCATGGTGCACATGTAGAAGTTAGAAAGAGATTTGGGGGTTGGCCCAGGTTGACAATAGATATCTTCCTTTATTTCTCTCCACTTACTTACGGAACATGAAGCTTTTTATTCCCATGAGACTCTGCTCCACGTACCCCAGAGATCCTCCAGCTTCTCCCTCCAGCACATACTGGACAGTGCTCAGAGATAGTCCTAGATGTAAGCTGAGTCTGAGACACTGTTTCTGTGTGGGTATGTACTGCGGAGCACGGTAGAATGGTAGGTGACCTTAGGTTCCTGCTGGCCTGGGCTCAGTGGATGACAGGGGTGATTCAGTATCTGCTGGTAGGATGAGGGGTGACATTCCAGGTGGTGAAACAGCACCCACAGAAGCCTTGGGCAGAGCTGGGCACATTTGTTAACTCCAACAAGAACAGAGGGAGGATGTGCCACACTGGGTAGCTCCTCATGGAAGCATTAGTGAGATTCTAGGTTCCTTCTAACCGGGCAGCAAGGAAGGACCCACATGAATGTCACCATGAACAGAGACACACAGGTTCGGTCTCTCTGTGTCCTCTGGTTGATAAGTTTTGTCCCTATAAAATGATGTTGGAGGGGAGGGTCAGGTGACCCCCGACACACTGCTGATGGGTAGTGTGAGCCATTGCTGGGCTAAGATCCATGCCTGCGTGCTTCTGTCTTAGCTGCAGGTGCCCGCTGCTGGGGAGCGTGTGGAAAGCAGACTGGGAGGCTTGTCAGTTGCTGATGCAGAGCCTGCAGCTCCAGGAAGCAGGCAGCAGTCCACGTGCCGAGGATGAGAAGCAGGTGCACGGCACAGGCGAGGCCCAGACAGCTGTCCTGGCGGTCCCTCGAACACCCCACCCTGAAGATGAAAAGTCCCCCTTGCAGGCGCTCCGGGAGTGGGACGCTCACTCAGCCCCCTCATCACACTGTGCCGCAGGCCCGCAGAAAGAGGTTCGTCCTACGTGTGCTTTGTCGCGGGCTCATCATGTGCAGTTTGGGGCTAAGAGCAAACAGAACTCAGAGTTTCCATTGACCTTCATGAAATTACAAAGCAACAAATAACTTTTTGAAGCTTAAAATGTAGATGAACAAAAAGAAAAGCTTGGCATGTTAGCTTTCTTTTTAACCCTAGTTTAGATGGCTCCATTATTCTAAGGAAGTTAATATAGAGTTATATATAGTATGCACCATGTATCTAATCCAACATACGTCATTATACAGACCATATATTATGCATCATATGTTTTATTGTATCTCTGGTGCCTATAGGTTACAATGTATCATTTATGAATTTAAACATTCCAATGCAGGCACACATGTCATTTTCACGGAAAACAGCTCATGACTAATGTTTGTGGTTCCTGTCTTCATGAAATCAAAGCAAAACAAAGAGCGGAAAGCCCCATTGTTTGGCCTGATACATTCTGATAAATTTGGCCTGATAAATGTGCATTTCTATTAGAATGTGACTTTACTAATTTTTTTTTAATATCAGAGGCTGACCCTGACCAGTAGTAAAGGCTCCCTCACCCTTCCCTTTCTCCTTTCTACTCCCTTCCTACCCTACATCCAGAGGGGCCTCCCTGAATGCATGCCTTCCTTCCTTCCGAGGCTTCCAAACTCTTGTTTGTTGGCTTTCAGGCGTTCTCTTAGATCCTGACATTGTTAGAGAAGAGGCTGGCTATAGCTGCGTTCATATATATATGCCAGGTTCATGCAATCTCACCTAGACTTTCCAGCCTTGCCAAGACTCAGTCATGTGTGAAGCTAGGTGGGGAGAGCACCCTGGCCAGTCCATGGCCTCCTGTCCCTGGGTGGGACTAGAGCTGTAAGGTCACAGATCCTGTGCTCTGTGTTCAGCTTAACATATGGTGGCTGTGTCTAGACATATCTGAATGTATGTCCCCATGACAAGTGCCACTCTGGGTCCCTTTTGGATTCACAGGTGTCTTAGATCCTAAGATAATAGAAGATTTTTGGGGAAGGGCAAAAGGGTGGGACCAGAGACCAGCCATGTTGCCTGGTAGCTGGGAAAAGGAACCTGGGAGGGGTGAGAGATGGGTTCTGTCTGTGGCGTAGTCACCTGATGGCCCATCTATCTGAATCTCGGCTTTCCAGCAAAGAAAAGAATGGATATGGTCGCTCATAACTTTCCAGAAGCGACTAAGAGTTTAAGGCCATGTCTGCCTGCCGGTAATCAGGACTGCACACGAGACAGGAGGAAAGGCAGAGCTCAGAGTGGGAGAGGCAGAGCGTGGAGGCCTGAGCCCGGAGTCTTTCTGCTTGGGTTCTGTCTCTGCTGCTGGCAGGACCACATCTTCTTATCCACTGCAACCACACCAGTAACAACAGGGGCTGGAGATGGCTCACTGGATAAAGTACGTGCTATGCAAGTGTGAGGACCTGAGTTAGATTCCCAGCACCCACCTAATAGGTCAGTGAGAGACCCTGTCTCACAAAGAACCAAGACACCTGATACCTGAAGATGACTCTGGCCTCCATATGAACACACACACACACACACACACACACACACACACACACACACACACACGAATGGTCTCCCTGTGCACACACATGCATGAACAGGCATGCAAACTCATACACATACACACTCAGACACATACAAAAATTACAACGGCTATAAAGATCAAGAGAGAAGAATCAGAGCTTAGTTTTTGGTTGCATTAATGACCGTAGCCAAACGCCCAACAGAATCAGGAGAGAAAGAATGTCTTTGGCTCACTATTTCAGAGGGCTTGGCTTGTCACAGTGAGGCATGTGTGAGCAGAGCAGCCTATGCCACATTCGTTGCAGACTCTGTGCATGTGGTAAAGCCTAGCTCGCGATGATCTCTGTGTCTCTGCCTTTCTGGAGGCCCCGTAACACCTAAAACAGCTTTTGCTAATCCAGTTTGCTCCCGTTATCAGGAGAACTGAGCAGTGAGCCAGAGATGTGCCTAAGGAGAAAAAGACTTACCAAAGGGGACGTCTTGCTTGTGTTTGCTGGAAGGCTTTAGACCCCTGAGGCTTAGAGGTGTGATGGTTAGGGGTCTCCTGGTGAAAGTTTTGCCTTCCTGTCTTGCTTTTCAGGGAGAGGGGCTTTTGAAGTCTGGGGAATGATGTGTTTATCTTGAGGCGAAATGTTCCTTTGCTTTGCAGCTCCAGGTGTGTTTGGCTTTGCAAGACTCTGCTGTGCTGGGCCACCCCACACTGGTTTTGCTATTGAAGCATGGCACCCTGGGGGCAGGCAATTGCTTTTCAATCCAAATCTTCCATGACAAATTGTGGGCTTCTTACAGAGGTCCATGGGGAGATGGTTTCAAAGCCTTTCCTTGCTTATCTGGCCAGCACAGTGATCCACATTTCCGAGGCACATTGTCAGCGAGTGAACACGAATGAACACCAGCCCTGTGGCTGAAGGTCCCTGCCAGGCTACTCAAAGACAGTACCTTCATTCTGCAGCTGAGCCCGTGAAGGCAAAACCCTTCGCTTGCAGCTCTGGTCCAGAGGAAGTCAGCTGCCCAGCTAAGGCATGCGTGCACACAGATTGTGAGAGCCCTTTCTTTTCTAGTGTCCTGGGAGCGCTCCATCGAGCCTTAGGCTGTTGCTGGCCCTGGTTTATAGATGGTTCTGACACTGCACAGGAGTCAGGCAGAAGAGCAATCCAGGTTCATGTGCTGAAGGGGCGCTGCCCACGCTGACTGTTCTGACCCCGATCCCTTTGGGATTCTTTCTTTCTGGACTGTAGCCTGCCCGCCCGTGCCAGCTGCTTTCTCGTTCTAATAGCTCTTCTCCTGCCTAGTTCCCTGGATAGCATGGCTCCCTCTGATTTCCCCCTGAGCTGTGTCCTTTCCAAGCCAGAAGCCGCCACCAAACAAGTTAAAATGAGCCAGAGAGAAGCTGACACCATGGAGGTATCCCCGCTGTACGTTTAGCAACCAGAAAAATTGCGACTGCTTTCTGCAAGCAAAGAAACTAGCAGGAAAGACACAACAGACACCACAGCCTTGTCTCTTCTGAGGCTGGCATCCAGAATGTCAGGGGTACCTCCTTCCCCAGCCATCACAGAATCATGTCTCACAGAAGACAGGTTGACAAAGGGGGGAAGTGTGACAAATTTATTTAATCAAAGTTTTATGAGACAAAGGAGCCTTTAGAAATAGCTCGGAGGGAAAGTTTTTTTATTCTTTTCTTTGTGTTTGTTTGTTTGTTTGTTTTGGATGTCCTGGTTTGAGGAGGACTGGGCAGTGTTATGATTTGGACAAGAAACATCCCTCTAAACGTTCATGTGTTAGGGCTAGGACCTTAGGTGATGACAATATTTTGAGAAGCTGGGGGAATTATATAAGGCACAGCCCGGGGTCACTGGGAGGGGGTGAGGGTGGCCTTTGGGGACATGTTGTCTCTCACCCCTTGTTTTGCTTTCTCCTTCTTGACCATTGGGCTTTGTATGTGAGATGTTCCCTACAGGCTATGGGTTTGAACATTCAGTCCCCCGTGGTGGCACGCTTTTGGAGGGCTGGAACCTTTAGGTGGCAGAACGTCCTTGAGGAAGTGGGTCACTGCGGACAAACTTTCTGAGGTGTTGTGGCCAGGCCCTACTTCCTGTTCATTCTCTGCTTCCTAGTTGGAGGTCCAGTGTGACTAACTCACCTCTCACTCTTTCAACCACGTCCCCCTCACCTGTGGGGTGAGAGGTACCAACTGCCAGCTACAGCCCTGTCCCAGCAGAGAAGGGAGCTGAGCCGTGGGCACCATGCGTCGCTCTTTCTTTGCTTGTTGACTGTGGTTACAGAGTGACACTTAACACAAGCTCCTGCCTCTGTGACCACCTCATTGACGTGGTGTTTAACGAACCCTTTCTCCCTTTAGTTGCTTCTCCCAACGTATTTGTATCACAAGGACACACAAGAAACTAAGACACAAGGTAGGAAGGTAAAAGGTCATCTGCCCGCAAATTCCATGGCCATCAAATTGCCCAAGCTCAGGGGGCCACGTGGCTGTGTGCTGAATCCTCTTGTCAATGAGCCCAAGCAAACCCTTGATCTCTTTACACTGCATAGGATGGTGGGTGCTTTGGTCACTGGAAAAACAGGGACCAGAAAATGGGGGAAATAGAGATGGAGCCCACAAAGGTGCCCAGGATTCAGGCTCCAGAGACCAGCATCAGAGTGCAGATCTAACTTTATTGTTCATTACATACACACTTACGTACAGCCTTTTAGCCAATTAGTTGATGTATTCAAGGGCAAATCAAGGTGCAACCTCTGTTGTTCAGTCAGGTCTCACTGGCCTGTCCAGGAGCCTCTAGAGGAAAGTCCAACCCCCGTGGAGATTTCTGTGAAGACAGGGAAGCAGCCCCAGCCCTGGCCTTGGGTCCTTTGTGTTGTCTCAGAGGCGGGTCCGGTGCCACATCAGATCATACAAAGTTCCAGGAGCCTGTGGCACCTCCAGCTCCTCCCCATTTCTTCCTCTAGCACATTCACCTCCATGCCCACCACAAGTCCGAGCACTGAAAAGCCACAACACGGAAAGTCGCTATGGAGAGTCAGTAGTTCATTGGTGAATGACCTTGATTCAGTGGCTCTTAAAACTTTGGAACGTGTTTGTTGGTTGCGTGTGGAAGAGTTTGGAAGTGTAGGTTAGAGAAACTGAAAGCTGAGCCAAAAAGTTGACTCTAGTAGGTCAGAAAAGTAGGCTACCTTCCTGAATCTCAGATGGTAACAACATCTCTGTTAGGAATTCTACATTCCTGTTACTTTCTGGGAAACTGTTTGTCCGAACCCAACAGCTAAACTGAATCCTTTCTCCAGTTAATTAAGGCAAGGATTTTGGCCTCAGCAGTGGGAGCTCCTGGTACAGGCGTAGAGGACAGTGCTTGGACCACAGGGTGGACTTTAGGATAGCAGGGAACAGGAATATATCAATGCCATCTGCTCAGAGACCTCTCTCAGAGATGGTCTCAGAGATCTCCGCTGTGTCTCTTCCTCTGTGTGGGACTCTGTCTACCTGCAACAACCCCTCCCCCCCAGTATTCCTTCTCAGACTGAAAACACAGACATTCAGTTGCTAATTACTCACTGTGGCAAGTGGATCAAGGTCTTTTGAGGGGTCTCCCGAGTGGCTTTCGAGGGTCCCTTTCTGCTCATGCCCTACCTACAAGCTATCACCCAGTTTCCAGTTGTGGTGTCTTTAATGTGGACAGAACGCTTAAGAGACGCTTGCAGAGCAGTCTCCAGGCTCCAACTTCCCTCTCTCTCCAATATTGTTGTATCTCCCTGAGTTTTTCTATGAAAACAATGTACACAAGAACTTTTCTTTTTACAACAACATTGTGCTGCTTTGTCCGGTACATATTTAAATGGGAAATTACGATTTTAAGTACAGTTGGCATAAATAGGTTTAGAATCCACTCAACTGGTAAGAATGCAAGCTCTCTGCCCTCCTGCCTGGCCTTGGCCTCTGGGTATGATGCAGGTGGGTAACAGAGGGCTCCTCCGTAGCTAGTGAGAGGCTCCTTCCTGCTGGTCCTTTTCTGTTAATTAATGTCCCTGCCTGCTGCCAGCCTCCTTCACCTGCCCCCGGGAAAGAAGTTGATTTCTCTGATCTGCCTGCTTCCTGCACTTTTGGGAAAATGTGAAATCACTCTCAGTGCTCCAGGGCCCAGGGTTGGGGCATCTGCAACTTCCTCCATTAATTAACCATAGCTCAGTGCGTCTGAGAAAACAAACCTCGGGGATCCACCATGGAGACTCTTTGTCATTTGCTGGCAAAGGCTGAGGGATAGACAGGCAGCAGGGTGGTCACAGTCACCACAGGGTGGCAAGGACTTGCTCGCACACTGGCAGCACAGGTTTCACTAACGAGCGCACACTGTTGCCCTTTGGCAGCTGACTCTCCCCGGACCCCAAGTCCTGCAGGGCTTCCCATTTCTAGGAATGGACTTATACTCCATCCTTCACCATACCTAGGCCATATCTAATTTCTCAGTGGGATCAGGGCAGTTAAAGACAGGATTTTCCTAGCTCCCAGAGGCTAGTTGTGAGCCAGGATTAACTATCTAGGCTAAAACAGGCAAGAGACCTGGATGTGTAGAACAGACGTTTGTCTTACACACACACACACACACACACACTCACGTATATACATGTATGCACATATACAGATATACACATACATGTGTGTATGTATATATACATACATGCACACATTAGTCTTACATGCATACATATATGTTCAGACATCTACATGTATGTACACATATATACACATACGTATGTACATACATACACACATTTGTCTTGCTCTCCCTTCCCAATTAATAGTTTAATGTTGTTCTGTCTGTCTATACTGGTCATTTGTTTCTCTATCCACGGGCTACTTCCCCTATTCCTGCATTTATGGGGACACTGTTCATACAAAGCAGGTCTCATCTCTCCACCACAAGTCAGGGGCAGATCCTGACAAAGTAGAGCTACAGTGTGAGAGAGAAAAACGGCCCGTACTCTGCCCCATCCAGGGGATAGCGCAGTGTCTCATGAGGGGCAGGCCCTACCACCTTAGTGCCATCATCTCCCGGCAACCTGCAGGTACCATGGCTTCAGAACAAAGTGGTGCCAGTTGGGATGACAAAATTCAGACTCCAGGAAGGCTCGCCTTTGAAAAAGGTGGTCCTCAGGCTTGTCTGTGTTACACTCAGAGGTTCATGTTTTAAGACTTGCAGCACCCATGGGTGACAGGTGGCACTTGGTCCTGTTCTCCTAGGTCTGCCTTACTCCACCAGTCAGAATCCTTAGCCACAGATGTCTTGGAGCTTATTCCCATGGAGGGGCCCCAGCCGTGGTCTGTCTGCACTTTCTTCTTTTAGAAAAGATTTATTTGTATCTGTATGTCTGTGTATGTGACGTACATGGGGGTATTGACAGAAGCCAGAAAAACATGTTGAATCCCCTGGAGCTGGGGTTGAAGGTGGTTATGAGCCACTTGGTGTGTGTGCCAAACTCCGGTTCTCTGGAAGAACCGTGGGTGCTCTTAACCAAGCCATCTCGAAGCTCCTGTCTGCACTTCCTTATACAAAGGAGACCTGGTGGTTTGCTGTCTCTGTTTCCAGACTCTGAATCTTCACGATGGGAACTTTTTCAGGCACTGGCTGGTCTCATTTGCTGACTGACTTTCCTCAGAAGGTCACATTGGAATCTGGTCTGCTCAAGTTTGGTTTTATGTGTTTTTAATTTGTGTGTGTATATGTGTGCATGTGTTTATGTGTATATATGTGTGTATATATGTATGTATGTATATATGTGTATGTGTATATGTGTATGTATGTACACGTGTTTTGTGTGTGCATATATGTGTGTATATGTGTATGTATGTGTATATGTATGTATATGTGTGTATATGTACATATATGTGTGTGCATGTATGTATATTTGTGTAAATAAATATATGAGTATATGTGTGTATATATGTGTGTGTATATGCATATGTGTGTATGTATGTGTGTATATGTGTGTGCATGTGTGTATATGTATATATGTGTGTGTATGTAAATGTGTGTGTACATATATGTGTCTGTGCAGAGGCTAGAGGCAACCTTTGGGCGCCATTCCTCAGGTACTGTATATTTGTTTTTTGAGAAAAGAGCACCGGCCTGGCACTGACCTTGCACGTTTTACTGGTTGGTCAGTGAGCCCGAGGACCTTTGTGTCTGAGCCTCCCCCGCTGTGGTGAAGAGTGCACACCAGCTCACCCGGCCTTTACGTGGGTCCTTGTGCCTATGCAGCACTCACCTCACCTGCTTTGCTCAACTCTGATGGCCAAGCCCAGCGTGTTGAGGGGAAGCAGCCCTAACCCTCCTGAATAATCCTGCTGCACAGAAGACAGTCTCCCAGGTCCTTCGTGTACGCCATGGAGTCGGGTGCTGCCCTCACTGTGGTCAGGCCGTGTTCCCTGCTAGGGAAGGTTTTGCTTCTGTTAACACTAAATAAATCTAAACATGTTTGCTGTAAGCTTGCATCTCAGAGCCTTTGAATGAGCTTAGGGCACCTGAAGACAGCTCCTGTCTTGCTCAGACCTGAAGAGGTCTGAATGATTCAGATGCCTTCTGCCCCTACAGACATCTGGATGCTTTTAAAAGAGGAGCCCACCCACTCAGGGTGTGACCGTACAATGTGGGATTTAGATGCATATTTCTACTCTCCAGTATAATAAAGATGCACCCTTGGAATCCTAATGTGTGTCTCTCTGCTTAGTGGAATTTGCACAGAGACCATAGCTCTCAGCATGGGTGTGGGAAGGGAAGCTTCTCATGGAGTTTGTTTCCAATAGATGTGAGAGGTGCACTTCACGTGTCTGAAGTGAATTTGTCTGAGGGAAAGTTCTTTATGAAGACTGAATTTTTTGAAGGGAAGATGCAGACCATAGAGCATCCCTGGAATGCATTTGCAAACTATTCTGGAAAACAGCCCAGAGGCTGCAACTGCACTAGTAAGCCAAGGGAAGGGGTCAGCATATCCACTAAAGCTCCTGCACGGTGGTGGTCACATCTGGTTTACCTCAAGCTGTAGGAAAGGTAATGAGACCTAGCAACAGAGCACACGTCCTGGGGCTCAAATCCAACTTTGGGTTGTAACTGTGTGTGTATGTGTGTCCGCACCTGCACGCGTGCGCACCTGCACACTTGAGCACAGGGTTTTGGATAGTGTCATAGCCTGGCAACTCATAAATACAGACGGCTTGCCAATGGCTAGAGAGGTCTTCTCAGTTACCTGTCTTCCCTGACTGTAGGAATGAGGTTTGTTTTTGTGGAAAGGTGGCTATTATGGAAACCTTATTGCATGGCTGAGGAAAATAGGGGTCTGTGTGAGCTGGCTGAGTTATGGCAGGGGACAGTAAACAAGATGGCAGCTCAGGCAGGAAATTATGTTCTTCCCCATCAACCCTCCAACACGTGCACACACACACACACACACACACACACACACACACACACAGACACACATGTACATAGACACACAGACACACACACATATACACACACACACAGAGACACACATATACATAGACACACATACACACACATATACACACACACACACAGACACACATATACATAGACACACATACACACACATGCATGTATGTATGCATATGTCACATGACACTGTCTAGGTGTATAGGAAAAGGGATCTTCTGATTAAAGAATTACAAGGTAGGAAAGAAGTCATCATGGGAATCTCAGAAAAGCCATCACACAGTACTGGAGAAGTTGGGGTTCTTTCTTGTGGTTCTTAGTCTCATTTTTAAAAAATTAAGAACAGACTCAAACAGGCTTGGGGACAGAGAACGCACTCAAAGGAAAACCCCAGGGCAGGTAAGCTTTCATTGTACAGGGGGGTGGAGACAGAAGCATGAACTTGATGGTTAGCCACAAGTCGGGCAGAGGACTTTAGGGCACGAGAGGAAAGCCTAAAGCATTAGATCAGGGTTTTTAAAGCATATGTAGACCCTGGCCAGTAACCACAAGAAAAAGACAGAGGAAAGGCAAAAATGCTTGTCTGGAAAAGGCCTCCAGACCCAATGGAACCTCAAGGGTGCTGCTAGGGGCCAGGAATTCTAAGGAGAAAAAAAATATATTATCTCGAGGTGAACCTACCTTCCATGGAGTAGGCACCTTCCAGACTCCTAAAGTGAGGTGAGCCCACCCACCTTCCATGGAGTGGCCACCAGCCAGGTCCTTGACCTAGCACAGGATTAACCATGTGGAGACAAGGACCTGTCCACTTCTAATTTATCCTAACTCTTCCCGCCTGTGTCCCCTGCTCGTGGTCTGTGTCCCTGCACGTCACTAGCTCTTTATCTCCCTGCTCCACTCTGGTCTCCTTTGATTCTTTGCCTCTGCTTGCATCCCTCCAGCATCTACGCCTGCCTGGAAGTTCTGCCCCCTTACTTCCTGCTTCAGCTATTGGCTGTCAGCTCTTTATTATAACCAATCAGCAGTGAGATGATGCCTGGTCCATCTCTTTGGTTGCCTAAGGCATTGAAAGCTGCCTGACCTCCATCTTTTGGGCAGGTGTGGAAGGACGAGCATTTCTAAACAGAAAACGAGAAATGACAACACTAAACCCTTCCAGCACTCAACTCTCTGCTGTTACAAAATTAACAACTGAAAATACAGAGACACCTTAATACCATGGAAAGAACGTTTACCCCAACAAGATTCCGATTTCAACACATATATGCATGACTGTGTCCATGTGCATGCATGTGTCCATGTGCATGTTTGTGTATATGTGCATGTATATATCTATGTGCATGCTTGTGTCCATGTGCACATATGTGTCTATGTGCATGTATGTGTATATGTGCATGTATGTGTCTATGTGCATGCTTGTGTCCATGTGCATGTATGTGTCTATGTGCATGTATGTGCATGTATTTGTGTTCATAAAATGTTGTTTTGGTCATTTAAAGCTAGCAGTCATCCTTGGGGATAACCCTAACAGGTTATTCTGGGCTGTACTGAGGCATGGGTAGGCATTTGGTGTTTGAAAAAGACTTCTCTCTCTGCCTCTACCCACCAATTGAGAGCACTGTCTGGATAGTACAGTCGAAGACACAGCAAAGCTTCTTCAAGACTGTCTGCATTTGCTTATATTCTGTTGCTATCACCAAGTGCCTAGGGCTGAATACTTTATAAAGAAGAGAAGTATATTTAGTTCACAGTGAGTCTAAAAGCCCAGGGTCAGACAGCCCCATTGTTCGGCCTCTGGTGAGGGATCCTGTGGGCCCATTAGCACACTAAGTGGCATTATATCACTCAGAACAAGTCACATGGTGGTGCAGGAAGCCAGGGAGTCTCCCAGCAGCAGACACTAGCATTACTCCCTTCTACAGGCAGCACCTGGCAGCCTAGTTACCTGCCATCAGGGCTCACTGCTAACACTGCTATACCCAGGACTAAGTTTTTCCCACAAGGGCCTCACAGGAATAAAACAAATCTAATGCTTAGCATCTTGGGGAAGAGCTCAACAGGCACTGGCTGGGGGCTGCCTTTGAGGGACGCAGTGGGGTCAGCTTCTGGGGCTTCGAGATGCCAGGATGTTCATCTGTTACAGCCTGGTGGAGGGAGATAGACAGCGGATCATCAGCGTTTGTGTGGACACAGCTTCCTGAGGAAAGCTTTCCAGGAAGAGGCATCACAAGGGTTTACGGACCAGTGTGAGCCAAGCCAGGAAAGGAGGAGCTGGGCCATGAGGCTGTCTGTGGATTCTTGTTCATTCTGACCCACAGGGAAAACCAGTCACCCCTTTGGGTAAATGACAGTTGGAGTGTCCACAAAAGAAGAAGAAGAAAAAAAACAGTTTGAATTGCTGAAAAGATTGTTCTAGGGGCAAATTACAGTAGGGCTTATATTCAAAGACACTTTGATACAACCCACACTAAATTATCCTCAGAACTGTTGATCCCGACACAACCAAGAATTCTGAGAGGGAACAGGGTGGGGGTTTATGATAATTTTTAATTATCACGTATCAAACATACAGGTGTCCTTTGTGCCTGATACATTACAGATACTGCAAGGGTGAATGTGGACTATGGCCCCGGAGGGAGTGGGCCCCTAGGAACTCAGAGTGGGCTCTGTGTTACCCTGAGGTGGAATAGGAGAGACCAGTCTTGATGCCCAGATCATTTGATTCTTGGAGACATTTTCCTTAGATGATAAGAAGAAATGGTGATAGATAACTCCTGAGACCCTGGAACATGCTGTCCTCGGGAGTGAGGACTCTCGAGAGACCCCAGCCCTACGACCTACTGTCAAGGCCAGCTATATTTAATAGTTTCGGAGAAGCTTGTGCCTCGGGCAGTTCCATCCCTGGTGGGACCTCCAGCCAACGCCTGTGCCTTCTAAGTCTCCGTTTTGGCTTACACAGGATTTTCAGTGTTTCTGGGAGTTTTCTTGAAGGACAACCAACTTACTTGAAAAGAGTCTCCTCTGTTTTAAGGGAAGGAGACCGAACTCTCTGTGGCTTCTGTCTCTTTTATTCTTAACTATTGATGAATTCTTAACGACAGAAAGAAATGAATCAAAGGAGAAATTGGTGTTGCAGTTCTCAACAAAGTCTATTTCTTTCTGCTGGGACAGCTCCCCTCCTGGAGTGGGACAAAGGGGGCGGAGCTGGGAGAGGCGGAGCTGGGAACAGTCTAAGCTAAGAAGACAGTCTGGGGGGCTGGGGAGTGGAACTATGGTTAAAGAGAAGCCATGTTGAAGAGGGTGTCACACTTCCTGAGAGACCATGCTCTACCAACTGAGCAATGCATGCTCGCGCATGCACACACACACACACACACACACACACACACATACACTCAACACCACCACTGATGCATCAACTTTATCCTCCTTCCAGGCACACCAAGGTGAGTGTGCAGGATGGGAAACAGCAGCTATGTTCTTTCTCCTGTCGTTCACAATGTTAGTTTCCTGTCACACTGAGTTTAAACCATAAGGCCATTCTCCCAAAGCCAGCAGAAGTAAGGGCCATGGCCCTATCATAATCAAATATGTTGGACTCATTGTGGTGTGCCTTTTCAGGTTTCTACCTAGAAATGATCCTTCTCTCTCTCTCTCTCTCTCTCTCTCTCTCTCACACACACACACACACACACACACACACACACACACACGTGCATATTCAGATGCTTTCATTGCATGAGATTTCTCCAGTATTTATAGTTTCCATTAACACTGTTTTATTAAATGGTCAGTTGTTGGGCATATAAACTGTGAAGTGTTCCACAGTGATTGAATGGCGACAAATGTTAAAAACATGTATTTGAATTTGACTGGTATTCCTGGGATGTCAAGGCATGTATCTGGATTTGACTCATATTTCTAAGTTCTGATGATAACACACCATGCATGATACTATCTAGGGACCTGGAACAGCACCACCAGGCCTGAGAACTTTTATGTCATAGGTAGATGTTAGTTGCAAAATTAACATTTACTCTCCCACTGCAATTGAAGTCTCCAAGTCTCACTTTCAATGCCTCTGTCTGCTAATCTATGTCTAGTCCTGGAAACTTCTAGCCTCCGTACAATCTAATCTAAGCATAGAGTGTTGTCACCCTCTGAGACTTGCTGCTGAGTAAGCTCACCCTTTCTTGTTCTCTCTGAATTCTAGCTGGATGGTTCAACTCAGCTGTTCTGGATCAAACTCCTCTCCAAGATTCAATCTGGCTTCTCACTCTCTCCTGAATTGCTCTTCTTGGCCTCATACTAACTTTCCCAATCTGCTCTAATCTTCTGCCTCCTTCTCAATCTCTGGATCCTTCATTTTCACCTGTGTCTAGCTTGTTCTCTCTCCAACCTGTCTCTGTAAACTCTCCTGATAGAACTGCCCACCCTACCCCATGTTGCCTCTTAAGTGGCTTCCCTTTCCTCTCTCTCCTCAGGGTTTGGCATGTCCTATTCTGTCAGATCGTTCTCTGATTTGTCACTTTTTTCTGACACTCAATTAGGCATCATCTTCAAGTATGGGTGCTTCCTTTTACAAACTAACTTTACCTTCATGGTTTGGGATTAAAGGTGTGCACTAAGGGCATGTCTATAGTCTGTTTCAGCCAGAGGATTAAAAGTGTGTGCTAAGGCTGAGCCACACCACAATGAGAAGCAGGCTTGTTGTTGTTGTTATTTTGTTTTTATTTTCAGTAATAACACAGTCTAGGGGTTCACAGAGTGATTAAATATCCTGCAACAATCAGTTGGTTTCTGTAGTAGCCTGCCCATTTAATCTGAATGTAGAAACTTAATTTCTATGCAAAGTTCTTTTAATTGGCTTTCTAAGTCTTTCACACTTAGCTGGGCATTTTAGTCAGGGTTTCTATTCCTGCACAAACATCAAGATCAAGAAGCAAGTTGGGGAGGAAAGGGTTTATTCAGCTTACACTTCCACATGACTGTTTATCACCAAAGGAAGTCGGGACTGGAATCCAAACAGGTCAGGAAGCAGGAGCTGATGCAGAGGCCATGGAGGGATGTCACTGGTTTGCTGCCCCTGCCTTGCTCAGCTTGCTTTCTTTAACCCAGGTCTACCAGCCCAAGGATGGCACCACCCACAATGGGCTGGGCCCTCTCCCCTTGATTACTAGTTGGGAAAATGCCTTACAGCCGAATCTCATGGAGGCATTTCTCCAAGGGAGGCTCCTTTTTCTGTGATAACTCCAGCTTGTGTCAAATTGACACAAAACCAGCCAGTACAGCAGGCTTGCTTGGGGCCTTGAAGGAAGAGCTGGGTTTAGAGGAAGACGGAAGAACTTGTATTCTCAGGAACAACAGGGAGAGCTGCTGATAGCCGAGGCTACCCTGGCCAAGGTTAGTTTGTTGGGAGAGTCGGAGGGACAACTGATATGCCACTTAGACCACTGTGAGAGGGAAATGCTACAGGACTAGGGGCTTAAAGACCCACCTATTTGCTCTTTGAACCATGCTTCTCACATGATGACCAGTGGGGACCTGGCACTCTGTGAGACACCATCACCTCTGTCCTATTGGGGTGGACCCACATTAAAAAATTGGGTGGTGGCAGATTCCTGTCATTCCTGAGCTGGGGAAGCAGACATAGGTGAGTCCCCAGGGCTCTCTTGATAGCCAGCATAGTCTAATCAGTGATGTCCAGACCAATGAGAGACACTGCCTCAAACAAACAAACAACCCCAGGTAGATGGCACTGGAGGAATGATGGCTGAATTTGTTCTCTGGCATCCACACGCATGAACACACATGGGCATGCATACCCCCACATGAAAATATACCTACACATTCATGAACATGCACACTCTCGTGCGCGTACAAGAATGAATGGATAAATATAGGTAAATGAATGAGCAAATAAATAACTCTTTAGAGTCTGGATGTCAGGAGCCGAGTCTAGTTTTGAGTGCCCTGTTGAATTCGGGTGCCCTTAAATATCCTCCTGTCCTCTGAAAGCCCAGCCTTCCTGGTGACAAATGGTAACAAATCTGCCCAGTTTGTTAGTATTTCTATCGTGTTGTGAATTGTCTGAAAATTCAGCTGGAAAACGCAGGCTCCCTCGGACAAATCCGCCTGGGGAGCCTCCATGCTAAAGGCTTTGAACAGACCGGGTAAGGCCTGTGTGCACACAGCTCATCATTCAGTTACGACTTGAACATGGCTTCTGAGCTCTCGAGAGCGACCTCCCAGAGAAGTGGTATCTCCTTCAGGTTTCCCACTGAGGCCCAGAAGCCCGGAGAGCTGTTCACACACTCTAACCATACATACAGTGTCCTGTAGCTGACTCATGCGTCTCTCATTTCCTGACCAGGAATCTCACGCCGTTGCTTCTGAAGTTGGAGAAAAATGTGAAGCCATAGGCATGAGGCTCCTGCGCCTAGAAGACCAGCTTCACGGGGCCATGCACAGTCACGATGAAGCTCTCTTTCATATCCTTTCCGTATCTCAGGGATTGCTTTCCCGTGCCTTGGCAGACGGAGGTGAATCGTTATCTATAGTTCAATGAGTCTTGGATCCGGTAGCCACAGGGCCCGGACGGGCACACAGGGAGAACAAGGCAAAATGGAGGCTTTGGCAGGCATGAAGATGGGTTTGTGTGACATAGAGGAACAACCAGAAAGAAACAAAGCAATTTTACTGGCTCACCTCCTTAAGGTCCTTCTCAATACCAAGAGTGCCAAAGCCTCCTTTGAAGTCCTTTGACTGACCTTCTGCATGTCATCGATAGTGGGGTATAAAAACTAACACCATCGTAGGCACCTTCTTTCTGATATGTGACATGTACTCATGGTTAGGCTTCAGAGTCCTAGGTTCTGATAATTTTTTTTTTTTTTTTGCACCAAACTCAGTATCTTGTGCCCCATAACAGACACCTACATCAAAGTGACACACGGGTTCACATGTGTGCAACAGGAAGCCCCAGCAATGTCTGCATGCCCTTTGTCACTGGGGAACGCTTTGGAAGAGTGTAGATGGGTTCTGTTCTAGTTTTATTTCTAGGGGCCGTGATAAAATACCCTGACCAAAAGCAACACGGGGAGGGTTTATCTGGCTCACACTTCCCGATTGCATTTCATCACTAGGGAGAAGTCAAAGTAGGGACTCAAGTGGCTAGTCTAGTTGAGTCACCTCACCTCCACAGTCAAGAGCTGAGAAGCAGATGCTTCCATGCTGCCTGCTTGCTTCATCAGCTAGCTTCCTCCTCTCATGGGCTAGCCTAGGGAAAGGTGCTTCCCACAGTGGGCTGGGTTCTCCTATTTTATTAACCGCCAAGACAGCCTGATGTAGACAGTTCTTCAACTGTGGTTTCTTCAGTGATTCTAGGTCTTGGCGAGGTGTCAGTTAATAAGTCAACCATTTTCAGGAGAACAGATGGGGAGGGGTCACTTACCTGCCCTGAATCCCCTCGGGTGTTCCCTCTCAAGTGGCCTGCTGTAGGTACAACCACCTACTTGTCTACTACGCTCTGTTCAGTGGCCTGGCTTTTAAATGTTTGCGGAAAATTTAGGCATGTTGGTCTTTGCTTTTCATCGCCTGACTCTTCAGAACATTGGTCCCTGTTTTACTTCATCTCCATCCATATATTAAGTAGCTTTGAACAGATAGAGGTTAGTCTCACTCGGAAGAGTTCTGATGAGCAGCTAATAATGGCGTCAGCATATCTCGAGGTAACTTTACAGCTTTCCCTTGCTTACAAACTCAGTTCCTTGATGTTCCTTGAACGACTTCTGCTGCCATTTCCACAGCTTGTTTGTTCTTGTCATTGTTTAAAATTCTGCTCTGCACCGTGGCCTGCCTCTAGGATGCGATCTGCGGTTGGCCCAGGAAGCAGGAGAAGGAGATCTGCGGTTGGCCCAGGAAGCAGGAGAAGGAGGTAGCGTGTTAGTAGACCACATGGACTTGAACTCTTCTAGAGGCCATGGTGTCTATGAAATAGAACAGTGACTATTGCCCACAACTGTGGAGGTGGTAGGTTTTGTCCCAGGTCTGCTGGGGTGGGGAGGGTTTGGGACAGCTGAGAGGGTGTGGCTCATGAACCAGATCGTGGTGATGATGCTACCTAGGGCGATGGGAATTTGTGGTGTGGCTTTTTGCATCTTCAGTGGCTCAGGAAGCAGAGATCTCAGCCCAGCGGTAGGTGGTGTTAGACCAGGATTAGGACCCTTGGGGCCTGTCTTAGGGTTTTACTGCTGTGAACAGACACTGTGACCAAGGCAATTCTTTTTTAAAAATATGTATTTATTTATTGTACATATATAAATACACTGTAGCTGTCTTCAGACACACCAGAAAAGGGCATCAGATCTCATTACAGATGGTTGTGAGCCACCATGTGGTTGCTGGGAATTGAACTCAGGACCTCTGGGAGAGTAGTCAGTGCTCTTAACCGCTGAGCCATTGCTCCAGCCCAAGGTAATTCTTATGAGGATGTTTAACTGGGGCTGGCTCACAGGTTTAGAGGTTCAGTATCATCAGTGCAGGAGCACGGCAGCATCCAGGCAGGCCTGGTGCCGGAGGAGCAGAGAGTTCTACATCTTCCTCTGCAGGCCTCTGAGGGGAGACTGACTTCCAGGCAGCTAGGATGAGGGTCTTAAAACCCACACCCACAGTGACACACCCACTCCAAGGCCACACCTCCCAATAGTGCTAGTCTCTGGGCCAAGCATGTACAAATCACCACAGGGCCCATCTTTAGTGACCCAATTACACAGGTCGGGAGCCGCCTCTTAAAAGTTTCATGACCCCACCAAATAGCAGTACCACTGAGAGCCAATGTTCAAGCACTTGAGCCTGTCCAGGACATTCCATACCATGCCATTAAGAGCAAAAAGTGCTGGGTTGGGTACCAAGTCAGCAGCTCCTTAGATAACATCTATACAACACACATTTCTCTCAGCTTCCCTCTGAAGTCCAGGCGGTGTTCTGTGTCACTGAGGGAGAATAATATACCGAGTGTGTCTTTAATCTGAAGTAGCGCTTGGATTTGAGTATTACAATGGGCCCAAGACAGGAAGCCGTGTTCACAATGCTCGGTGGGATTCCATAACAAACAAAAGCTGTTGTTTCAAATTAGAATGTATCAAGGCAACCAAAGAGACTGCAGGAATCCCCCAGCCAAGATCTGGCTGGTGTGTGTTTTCGTTTGTGATCAAAGGCACAATGCTGAGTGCGACTGAAAGAAAAAGCTCGAAACTTAATAACATGGAAGAGCAGCGCCGTGAGGGTGGCTTCTCGCTTGATTCTATTAAGCTTGCTGCCAGGACCCACTGCGCATGTGTAGCAGATGATTGGGGGGTTTTAATCCAAGTCCACACTAGAATGTGCTGGTGTAAACCCACGGGGGACACCTTTCTGGAGGACTTTAGTCCCAGATGCTGCAGCTGCCCATTTTCCCCCTGGGGTAGGCCCTTACCATAAGCCACAGGAGCAAAGCAGGTGGTGTACCAGCATGCCATACACAGAGGGTGGGCTGGGGACGGGCAATATGGCAGGGGGGGGGGCTTCTAAACCTTCGGGGTTCTTGCACAGTCTGCTGGTGTCAAAGCTACTGCAGCCTGCTGGGTGGGAGAAGAAAGCTGGGTTGGCAGATCTGAGGATGGAGGAAAACAGGCTGCTTCTTTGTCCTCCTGGCAGGCTTCCTGAGGTCCAGGCATTGTGAACAACTGAAACCATTAGCCGAGGTGACCGCTCAGTTAACTGGGAGAGCAGGCAGCGGGGAGGGGCTGTGCCTCTAGGGAGAGGATGGGGCTGTGACTTCACACTAGGCATGCTGGGGACCCATTAGCAGAGGTCTGAACCTGAATTTCACAGGTTCTGGATTCTAATTAGCAGCTCCATTCCATCCCCCCACTCCCGAGTCAGTGTAACTGTTCCTTCACGTTCCGAATGCTACCATTGGCAAGTTTTTAGGCTTGAATTGTTCAGCAGGACCCTTCCTTCCGTTCTCCTTTGACTTCCATAACTATAGGAGGAAGGGAAGCAGATGGATTGTATCCTGGCATTCAAAGCCCCAGGCAGTTCTGCCAGTCTCTGCTGAGTCATGGATGAGCAAGGACCAGGCTGATTCCATTTACATAGTATTTGCATCCCTGTCCAGAGAAGCCTCTTGGGAGCCTATTCTCTCTACTCATTGGGAATGCATGATGCCCAGTTGATTCGTCTTGCTAGTGTTGATGGCATGCAGAGACTAAATGTGTCCAGGCTCATGAATAAACTCCACAGCCCCCAGGGGCTCCAGTCTGGTTCCACTTTCCAGTGTGTAGCCGGAAGAGACCACGGTAACAGAACTGAGGGGCGATTGGAAATGCTCTTTTGCTTCTAAAACCAAAGAGCTGGAAGGAAGTCAGGGAAGGTCTTCGGTGATTTACAGTGGGAGAGTAGAGAGCCAGGCAGGCTGCTCTCTGAGGCACTGTGGTGCTCAGCCGATGGAGGATGGCAGCCATGTGCTGCCTTCTTCCTTATGCTGAGGTTTGGGTAAGAAAAGTTGGAGCAGACAATGTGGGCAGAGCAGGGTGACTCTGCTGCCTGTGGGACACAGTGTGAGCTTAGCACGAGGTTGGTGACACGGTCTCTCTGTGCATGTAGCAGGTCCCTTTGTCACTAGTGGAAAGAGGCTGGGTCAGGTGTCTCCAGGTCCTTGGTGTCTTATTCAAAGCATTGAAATTAGTAGGTACAGGTTTGCAGAAGTAGCGAGACTGCTTTCTTCACAGAAAGGAGATATAGCGCTGAAAAACGTGTTCAAGAATGACAGCAGACATGAGTGTGGACACACAAGGGACCTGATGGTCATCTCAGGGTTCCCCTCATGGGGATCAAGAGGGGGAAATCGGGTTTCTAAGGATGTAGTTTGTGTGGTTCTCTATTTTAACCGACATGGTTTAAGTTATAGATCAATCTCTCTGGTCTCCTCTCACAATGCATCTGATGTCAATCATGTGTGCATAGGCCTACAATGGAAAACGGGATTCTCCCTGAAAGTGCACTTTGAGGACACAGATTGCTTTATTGTGTCTAAAACCAGTCTAGGCTCTCTTACTGGGATAGTTGTTAAAGAAATGAGAAACTGATTTCATTGTTCAGAGAGGGGAGTGCCTGCAGCTCCAGGCAGGTGGGGTTCTAGGTTGGTAATAGATTGTCGGGTACATTATTTGCAGGGATATATGTGTGTAGCACTTGCAGGTGAGAGTTCTAGGTTGCCGAGTACATTGCTAGAAGAGAGCTGTATGCACAGCCCAAGTCAAGCGGAGTCCCAGGTTGCTAAGTGATTCCCTATGCTCGCCTACATCCTGGCCCCCATACAGGTCAGTTTTTTGCTGTAGTTCACATTGGCTACAGAGGGTCATGTATTGCCTTTAATCCCAGCTGCTTGGGAGAGTGAAGCAGGAGGTTCTCAGGTTCAAGGCTAGCTTTAGCAGCTTTCTGAGGTTCTGTCTCAAAATGAAATATAAAAAGAGAGTTAGGACTCCTGCTTCTCAGAGGTGAGGGGTGGTAGTGAGAGGGGCCATGTGGGGGAGAGACTAGGAGGAAGGGCTTTGATCAGGATAGAAAGGGAATAAATAAATCAGTTAATGGGAAAAATACAACGAAAG